>NW_027100885.1:0-15000 GCF_029633855.1 Hoplias malabaricus
GGAGAACTGTGTGAGTAGTCTGATTAAGTCGGGAATCCGGGTGAGGGGAGATCTGGTGCAGGTCAGCCCTGTGCGTGCACCCGCGACCCGCGTTGTGGTTTCGAATGTCCCGCCGTTCATTACTAACGAGGCGCTACTGAGAGAACTGGCTCGGTTCGGCAAATTCGCCGGTGACATGAGAAAGATTCCGCTCGGTTTTAAAAATCCACTGATTAAACATGTAATGTCTTTTAGGAGACAGGTTTTCATGGTTTTAAACAACCGCGATCAAACTTTAAACTTGAGTTTTAGAGTTAGATACGAGGAGGGCTCATACATAGTGTTCGCGAGTACAGAAAAACTCCGCTGTTTTGAGTGTGGAGACATCGGCCATAAACAGTTCGGCTGCCCGCACAGAAAAGAGCAGCAGGAGGGGGATAGGAATAAACAGAGTGATTTAATGGAGGGGCAGCAGGTGGGTGATAAGCATAAACAGAATGGTTTAATGGAAGGGCAGCAGGTAGGGGATAGTGGTGGGGAGGTGGTTGAGGAGGTAGCTGAGGTGGTAGCTGAGGTCTCTGGGCCTGAGAGCAGGCCTGAACCCGTCAGCTCTGCAGGTGTGGAGGGGGTAGATGGGGATGGGACTGAGGCCTCCATGAATGTAACCCTTAACAGTGGTGAGGATGATGTGAATGTTAGCAATGCATCTGTGAACACACCCAGTGACCCCACTGACTCGGTCGGGCCTAGTGTCAGCACCCACAGAAAGGCCCGGTATAAGACTGATAAACCCGTGAAGGACGATGGACAGTCGGTTTTGAAGAAGGATGACGTTATTGTGGGTCGTGTGCGTGATGAGTGTCTCGGTGAGTCGGGGGACGCTGTGCTGGACTCTGAGGAGGACAGCGTGGTGTCAGACTGTTCAGGGCTGTCTGAACTACCTGTCAGTATGTCCTGTATACCGGGCTCTTCGACCCAGGCCGGTCCGTCTGAGGCCTCGTCTGAAACAACTGACCCCCCAGTGGATGTGTATTCTCTCACAAAGATTAACCGGTTTTTGACTGTCACTAAAGGCAAGAGGAATGTGTCCTTAGAAAGCTACTTCTCTGACACTGAAAAGTTCATTAGATCTGTGCAATACGCCTCTAAACACGAGAACTACATGACACTGTCCCCTAAGAGGCGGTTCAGACTGAGGAAGTGGCTGACGACCGCACGGAAAAATCTATCTATTTCCGAAGAGCAGGTCTTTATGCCACAACTGTATCTCTGATACCTACTGCTTTTCCCTGTGAACACTGAGGAGACTGTTACAGATGAATAGATTGATGGATATCGACAGTGTGTACAGCGCACGCAACACAGTGGATTGTACAGACAGCTCGTGTGGTTGGAGCACTGCTGGACTCGGGAGGTAGGTGCTGTTTCAGATCAACAGCCCTAAGAAACGGAAGCCTCATGGTGGCGCACCAGACATGGGCTACAGCCACCAGGGTGAGTACTGTCTGCGAAGTGGAGACAGGCCGGCGCTGCTGTTCTCAGCCGGAGCCTGTCCATTGCCTCTGTATTGACTGCTCACAGTTGACTGTCCCCTTTGGATTTTTAACACGGACTATGACAGCCTCGTCTGAGGAATCTCCACTGGACTCTCATTTGTTGGAGAAACAGGGTGGGGATTCGAGCTCTTTGAGCTGGATGAGAGACTGGAGTGTTTTTGAATATGAAGGACATTATGTATTTTTGTTTGGTTTGGTTTTTGAACATGGGGTGTGCTGATCAGGCAATGTAATGGTGTGGTGATGGTGTGTTTGTGTGTGTGTGTGTTTAATGTTTATTATGTGGACTAAGGTTTTGTTAAATTGATATCTTTTGGTTAATTGTTAAATAAAGTGAATTTAAAATCTCTCTCTCTCTCTCTCTCTCTCTCTCACTGTCTCTCTCTCTCTCTCTCTCTCTCTCTGTCTCTGTCTGTCTGTCTCTCTCTCTCTCTCTCTCTCTCTGTGTGTCTCTGTCTCTCTGTCTCTCTCTCTCTCTCTCTCTCTCTCTCTCTCTCTCTCTCTTTCTCTCCATCAGAACCCGCTTCTCATTTTCTGCTTCTCTCTCCTTCCTTTCTGAATGTTTCTATCATGCATTTCTCTCCCTTTCTCCCTCATGATTTTCTGTTTGTCTCTCTCTTTCTGTCAGACTTTTCCTTGCATGCCATTATTTTCCCTCTGCATATCCCTTTGTGTCCTGTGCTTACTCTATTGATTCTCTCTGCTTTATCTCTCTCTATTTCTGTAACAATGTTTTCCTCACTCATCATTCTTTCTCATTCTCATTTTCTCTCGCTGTCTTTCTCACTATCGCTTCTTGATCATTTTCTCACTTTATCTTTAACCTTCTCTCTCTCTCTCTCTCTCTCTCTCTTCCACTCTGACTTTCCTTTATTTCTCTCACCCCCCACCCCTCTGTCTCTCTTCCCTGCCACTCAGGATAAGAGCTGTTATTTGAAAGTGAACAGGAATGTCTCCTGGCATGAGAGAGCATGAAGAAGAAACTCACACGGATCTGAGGGTGTGAGGATGGAAGTGTTATCCTGAGGACGGACACACACACACACACACACACACACACACACACACACACACACATACGCACACACCACAGTGGTGGTGGTGTGTATGTGTGTGTTTTGTGATCAGGGCAGACAGTCACCTCAGGGTCAAACTCATACCAGATCTGCTTAATCTCACCGAACCCATCCCTCACCTCATACACTCCTGAGGACATCATTACTGCAGCTCACAGAGGAGTTTCCCCTCCATCTCACCCTCTGCCCCTCACAGAGCTTTCATCCCTCACTAGAGAACACCTACATCAGCTTATTTCACTTTTAAAAACCCCAGGCCTATTTTTCTTAATAAGAGGAAAATAATTAATATAAAATTTTACACCAAATAGAAGTGTGACGTAATATTTAAAAACTGTATTTCAGTTTGAGGGCTATAATCATTTTACCACAGAAACAGGAACATCATGCACTTAACTGAGCTCCAGCCTGCACTGCTCCAGAATACAAAATATCTAAATGGAATTTGTGTTCTCCCTGTGTCTGCATGGGTTCCTCTGGGTGACTGTCTGTGAGGAGTGTGGTGTGTTCTCCCTGTGTCTGCGTGGGTTTCCTCTGGGTGACTGTCTGTGAGGAGTGTGGTGTGTTCTCCCTGTGTCTGCGTGGGTTTCCTCTGGGTGACTGTCTGTGAGGAGTGTGGTGTGTTCTCCCTGTGTCTGCGTGGGTTTCCTCTGGGTGACTGTCTGTGAGGAGTGTGGTGTGTTCTCTCTGTGTCTGCGTGGGTTTCCTGCAGGTGACGGTCTGTGAGGAGTGTGGTGTGTTCTCTCTGTGTCTGCGCGGGTTTCTTCTGGGTGACTGTCTGTGAGGAGTGTGGTGTTTTCTCCCTGTGTCTGCGTGGGTTTCCTCTGGGAGACTGTCTGTGAGGAGTGTCGTGTGTTCTCCCTGTGTCTGCGTGGGTTTCCTGCAGGTGACGGTCTGTGAGGAGTGTGGTGTGTTCCCCCTGTGTCTGCGTGGGTTTCCTGCAGGTGACGGTTTGTGAGGAGTGTGGTGTGTTCTCCCTGTGTCTGCGTGGGTTTCCTCCGGGTGCTCTGGTTTCCTCCCACGGTCCAAAACCACACGTTGGTAGGTGGATTGGCGACTCAAAAGTGTACAAATATGTGAGTGTGTGAGTGAGTTGCACCCAGTGATTCCGGGTAGGCTCTGGACTCACCACGACCCTGAACTGGATAAGCGCTTACAACCAATGAATGAATAAATGATTGAATTAATGACATTTGGAGGGTCAACCGTGTTTAAACCGTAGCTAACACTGAGCTGTTCTTACAGCTTAATCTGACTCTTTAGAGTGCTCTGGGAATGGACTGCTTTTGGCTGGAATGGGGTTTCATAAGTTCAGCAGGGTTTTGGATATTCACCTGGTGCCGCCTGCTATTAACCACAGACCTGTAGCTCACCCAGCATCTACTGCTCCTTTTCCCATGGACTTTTATTAGTGTGACCAGACTTTTACCCGGACATGTCCTCTTTTTTAGACTTAAAAACGTCCACAAACGTCCGGGATTTTGTTTTTCTAGAGCTTACATAGAACTTCGAGAAGTGTTTCATTCTCAAACTAGTCCCACCCTCCCCTACTCCGATTGGTTCGCTTGAGTGAGAAGGGGGTGTGGTGAAGTAGCCTAAAATCTTCTGATTGGACGGTCTGACTGTAGAGCTACCGTTATTGGTCGATAACCTTCTCTGTAAACATTTAATTGGTCACTGGATTGGCGACTCAAAAGTGTCCGTAGGTGTGAGTGTGTGTGTGTGTCTGTGTTGCCCTGTGAAGGACTGGCGCCCCCTACAGGGTGTATTTCCGCCTTGCGCCCAATGATTCCAGGTAGACTGTGGACCCACCGCGACCCTGAATTGGAAAAGCGGTTACAGATAATGAATGAATGAATGCTTTGTGACATCATTGGCTGTCTAAGCTAACACAGGGCTGTCTGTGTGTGTTTGTCCTTGTGCCTAAAATGTTGACTTCTGTTGTGGCCAACTGTATTTTACTGTGTGTGTGTGTGTGTGTGTGTGTGTGTGTGTGTGTGTGTGTGCTTGAGTTAGCTGTAAGGTTGTTGAATGGTTGTAAAAATATATTCATAGCCTATATTATTATAGCCTACACATATTTTCTTATATTTTATCATATTTATGATACAAAATGTAACAAATATATGTCCTATGATGGAAATTATTTTTATTTTTATTTATCTGTCACATTTTCATGTTGGCCACTCTGAAAAATATAATGGAATAATACTCTGGAATAATAATGGTTAAAAATCTTTAGAATTACAAAACAACTCACACACACACACACACACACACACACACACACACACACATAGCCAAATGCTCAACCACACTCAGTGCCTACAGTGCCTACAGAAACTCCCACAGCCATGTCAGTCTCCTCAACCGTTAAGCATTGGGACACTGTCTGCCCAGCACTGCAGCCTGTTAAATAACACAAGGCTTCCTCCAAACTCTTTCTCAGTCAGTTTAAAATGAGAGGCTGGCTCCATATTTATGTGCACAGTGCCAAATGTTGGCTAGAGAAGTAGTGGAACTCTCAGTGTCCTTTGGAGTGATGGAAGTCCATTTGATCCATCACTAGGATGAGATGTGGTGGTCATGGTCCAGAGCTAAGTATCCGACATCACTACCTGACCTCACTAAGGTCCTGGTGGATGAATGGTATCAAATCCTCATAGAAAACGACATGGAGACTAACGCCTTTTAGCCTCTAACACAACAGTAGTTGCTGTTAATGTGGAAAAGAGGAGCAAACTACTTATCAGTGCCCTTGATTTCAGCTGAAACGTTGGAGGAGCAGGTGTCCAGTGTATGATCTAGTTAATGGTGGAAAGAAGGGCTTTGATCTTTCTGCAATGGCCCCGAATTCATGATCTCAGCCGGCGCTGTTCCAAGCTCCTCCTCTTTCTCTGGTTTCTGCCATTGGCTTCATTATGTATATGAGCAGTGCACAACACCACATTAACATGCTCCCACTCAGCCACTCTGTTGCGACCCACTTTTACATGTTTGTTTGGAAGCCATTTTTAGCCCTCTGGAATCCATTCATCTGTCCTTCTCCCTCTCACCCTCTCTTTTCTTTGTCTTTATCTTTCTATCGCTCTCTCTCTCTTTCTCAATTTCCCTCTCAGTGTCTTTTCTGTCTCTGATTCGATCTCTATTTCTTTCACACGCTTTTACATATACAGTGTGCCAGTGGTCACAGATGATGATAGAAACTGACAAGGATTGTGTGTATGTTTCGCTGTGTGTGTGTGTGTGTGTGTGTGTATCAGAGAGGGAGTGAGAGAGCGTGTATTTCAGGCAGTGGTCCATAGAAATTCCCAGCTGTATCCAAGCCCGGGGTCACACTGCCTCTTTATAGCCTACATAGACTTTCTCTTCTCCTGTCCACATCGTTTTTCTCCTCTTTTTGATTTCATTATATTTTCTCCTAGTGCTGTGAATATAAAAAACAGCCTGATATCGGAGCATTTGCAAAACAACAGCAGAAAAGCGAAAAAAGAAAAGTTGCTCACATCAACAAACCATTAAACAGAGCACACAGTTAACCACCAGATGGTGTTTGCATTTTGTTTTTACAGTCACACTTGAGAAGTGGGAGAAGGTTCATTCATTCATTGTCTGTAACCAGTTATACAATTCAGGGTCGTGGTGGGTCCGGAGCCTACCCGGAATAAATGGGTGCAAGGCAGGAACACACTCTGGAGGGGGCGCCAGAGGGCGACACTCACACCTATGGACACTTTTGAGCCAACATCTGTTTTTGGACCGTGGGAGGAAATCGGAGCACCCGGAGGAAACCCATGTGGACACAGGGAGAACACACCACACTCCTCACAGACAGTCACCCGGAGGAAACCCACGCAGACACAGAGAGAACACACCACACTCCTCACAGACAGTCACCCGGAGGAAACCCACGCAGACACAGGGAGAACACACCACACTCCTCACAGCCAGTCACCCGGAGGAAACCCACGCAGACACAGAGAGAACACACCACACTCCTCACAGACAGTCACCCAGAGGAAACCCACGCAGACACAGAGAGAACACACCACACTCCTCACAGACAGTCACCCGGAGGAAACCCACGCAGACACAGAAAGAACACACCACACTCCTCACAGACAGTCACCCGGAGGAAACCCACGCAGACACAGAGAGAACACACCACACTCCTCACAGACAGTCACCCGGAGGAAACCCACGCAGACACAGAGAGAACACACCACACTCCTCACAGACAGTCACCTGGAGCGGGAACCGAACCCACAACCTCCAGGTCCCTGGAGCTGTGTGACTGCGACTGGTGGGAGGTGCTACTGAGAAATGATTTATTGAGGTTCTATGGTCAAATAAATTTTACTCTATTTGCTAACACTCATATAAATATAACTCCTAACTGTAAATAAAGTTAAGACATGTTATATTGGTTCTGGCATTACATTTAGCATTAGCACTGATGTTAGCTCATCTACAAGTTAGCTTCTAACTTCTTCAATATAAAGCAAGACTGTAAACCACTATAATATCCAGAGGCGTAAAGATTACTTTGGTCTGACCATGTCTTATAAATCCACTGATTTACATCCACTGTGTGTTTCCAAAACTTTTAGCCTGTTTGTATTACAAATACTGAGCTGAGAACAGTAAGAGTAGCTAAGGTTCCTACGCTAACATAGTTATAATTCAGGGGCCAAAAAACCTGTAACAGCTAATACATATGTAATGACAATCAAAGCACCTTCACTGTTTCCTCACAGTCGGTAACGTACAGAGGTTACACGTATCGTCCTACACAGTCCAAGTGAGAACATGCTGATGTATCACCTTCCTCCTAACCTTCATTCCTGCAAGCCTTGCAGCACAGTATCAGTAACAAATCCTGACTTTAATGTGACACCACTCACTTTAATGTGGATTCTGCTTTTTTTTTTAAACACACACTTAAACAGGAGTGTTTCTGTTACCTGTTGGTATGGTACACAGCTGCCGGTGCAGTTCAGTCCTCTGGGGTCGCCGGCCCAGTCCCGAGCACAAGTGAGGTCAGTCTTACATGCTTCATACCTGACACAAGAAAGGACAGAGTAGAGCAGTTCATTCTAGAGACTTCTCAGGTAACACTTTAAAATAAGAGTTCACTTATAAAGGTTTATTAATTATTAAAAAAACACTGTTTATTAAATGGGTATTAAATAGGTTATAAACACCTTAAATGTAATTAATAATAATTTCTAACACACACAGACACACACACACACACACACACGTACATGCACACACACACACACACACACACACACACACACACATACATGCACACATTTACACACACACACACACATATACACACACACACACACACACACAAACACACACACACACAGACACACACACACACACACACACACACACACACATACATGCACACACACACACACACACACACACCACAGACACACACACACACACACACACACACACACACACACACACATGCACACATACACACACACACACACATACATGCACACACACACATACACACACACATATACATACACACACACACACACATACATATACATACACACACACACACACGCACATACATGCACACACACACACACATATACATACACACACACACACACACACACACACACACACACACACATATACATACACACACACACATACACACACTCACACACACACACACACACACACACATATACATACACACACACACACACACACACACACACATATATATATATACATAGAAAGGGCAGAAGTGACCTGTTGTGTATTAAATAGTGAAAGTATCAGATAACTTACTTAAAAAAGACAAAGTAAATAATACACTGAGATCTGAGATGGAGAAGACAAAGGAAGGTCAGTATCTGACAAGATCTAAGGTTTAAAAGTGTAGATGGATGGAAAAAACAGGTCACTGTTTTTGTGTTATAACTATGTGTTATAACTGATTATTAATGATTTTTAATGTATTTACAGCATAATTAATATCCATTAATAAACAGATTTTAAACCCTGTGTAAGCCTTAAAAGTATAGTTTGACTCTAAAGTGGTAGCACTTCTCATAATTATTACTAAAACAAAAGTGGTGGCACCGCATGCCCGTAGCCATAGTAACCAATATTCACTCGGGTCACAAATCCAAGCAGTTCCCACTTTGTATCATTTCTGACTCAACCACTGCATGTCTGGATCCTCTGAGTGAGAGTATAACTGTGATGTTAAGTAATGTTATGGTTATTAATGGGGTGTGGCCTCACCAGTCTCTGCAGAAGCTGTGGCAAAGTGGCACGGCCTTCAGGAAGGCTTCCTGCTGGGGGTGTGGCCAGTGAGCAGCATGAGGGGAGCAGCGGTAGAAGCAGACCACTCTCTTCAGGAAGGCTTCACAGCTAGAGAAAGATTGAAAAAAAAAGAGAGAAATAAAAAGTGAGTGGTAGAGTTAGGGTCAATCCCATTTCACTCCTTGCCCCTACCACTAAGCCCTACACTTCCATTTTGCCCAGAGGTGTGGGTGCCTCAGTTCAGGGTGGAGGGGTTAGGCGAAGTGTTAGGGCTACACGGCCCTTCAAACAGAAACTGTTCAGAGGTACACTTCAAAGCAGTATGCGGATATCTCTGTAGGTGCATTTCCAGTTCCAGCTTAAATGATGACACTTACATTCTAGCACTTGAAGCTTCTGCATCATTTAAGGTGGAACTGAAGGTTTAGAACTAAAAGCTGCTGAATACGATTGTTAAGATCAGGCACTTGATGAGTTGTACCATTTTGCACCATTTTAACAACTACACCTTGTAACTTAGTTCCAAGGAGCAAGATTCATTCACTTATCCAGTTCAGGGTCGCGGTGGGTCCAGAGCCTACCTGGAATCATTGGGCGCAAGGCGGGAATACACCCTGGAGGGGGCGCCAGTCCTTCACAGGGCAACACACACACACTCTGTGGGACTGTGGGAGGAAACCGGAGCACAAGATGACACTTGTAAACAAGGGGTAGGTGTTAAAATTAGCGATGGGATTGAGCCTTATTTTATAGTAGTCAGTGAATAATTGATGGTAGATGTGTAAGTGTGGAGATTAATAACTGAACAACATTCTTTGAGTTAAAAAAGTGGAATAAATACAGGTCACTAGGTCAGGTGGGGTAACGAGAGTTAAGAATAATCTTCAGATTAGTTTCTCACCTCTACTTAAGCAGATTTATGGGTTTGAACAAAGAAAGTCGATGTAATCACTTGTTGAAATGGCAGGGTTACGTGAGTTTGGTTGGAATCTTATTAAACAGCTGTTAATCTTAAGCAATAACATCATTTCTCAAATCTTCTAAAACCCCATTTCCAGAAATGTGGGTTTACGTGTAAAATGCAATAACAGAAATCTCTTATTTCACTTTAGGATATAAAAGCTACATCATTATGTAACATCCCACTACAAGCAGGGTGATATAACACGTATAAATGGAGCATCGGAGCCTCCGCCAAAAGCTCAGTCTTTAGAAGACGTGTCTAAATTTCAGCTTGTTTTACGACAAGACAAAACAAATGTCAAGTTCTTTGTGCCAAAGACAAATGGGACATTCCCGACAGTTCTCAATGACAGATGCAAAAGAATACACGTGTCAGGATGTCACACAGTGTGCTCAGAGAACAAGGAAGCAGCGGTGACTTGGGTGAAGATTAAGGTAACACACAGGGAGAACATGTGACTAGGGCAGAAACTAAAACAGAGTACAGAATCTAAACAGAGCAGTATCCTGACACGAGGTATGAGCGCACATCTGTGTGCAGCCGATAGCAGTGACTTGCATAATTATGGAGGTGTATATTGGAATTTTAAGAGAGACATAGGCTGCCATTAAAGGCGGCATGTTTTCTGGGGAAGTCCATGGTTATTTCAGCAAGACAATGGCAGGCCTGATTCTGCACGTGTTGGTCAGTTGATACTGGGACTAGTTTCTTTGTATTTTATCTGTTAAATAAAGGTTCAAGAGGACTAATGAATCACTCACACTTTGTTTGACATGCTATGCTCCATTATAGATCAACTTTGAAATGGTGACATTAATAGTGGTAGGAACCAGACGTCTGAAGCAGACGCCTCTAACAGCTACATCACAAGAAGGTCTATATTTTTCCATATATCGCATGTGAGCTTCAAACATATTCTTACTCAGATATTTGGTCTTTGTCTATCATTAACAACACGGGACCTCATCACCACCATTTATAAAATGTCAGTGTTGTTGCTAAGGCTAAAGCTAAGGTTGTGATCCAGCGGAAACTGGTGAGTCACGGTTTATTGCTCTGTTGCAGAGGTAGGGATCTACCCTCCTGTGGAGTATAATTCCAGCTCTAATCAAAGTGTACCCTGCAGGTCAGTCAGTGGCCTTGCAGCTCAGCTGGATTCTTTTTGATTCTGTTTTGTAGTCTGAGCTGTGGTCAGTTTCAATGAGAGGATAAAAAAAACAGAGAAAACAGAGTGTGACTTACACTGGACTGAGTGTGCCACACCTGTCCCATGGAGGGCTGTCCACACCAGCAGGGGGCGAACTCAGGTCATCAACATCCTGCTCGGAGCAACAGGCATCTGAGAGAGGAAAAGCGAGATAGAAAGAGAGATACGGAACAGAAAGACAGAGTAAGAAAGAGAGAGAAATAAAGAAAAAGTGAGTGAAAGCAAGACAGAGAGAGAGAGAGAGAGAGAAACAAAGAAAAATAATGAGAAAGGGAGAGAGATAGAGAGAGAGAGAGAAAAATACCTGGCTTGTAACAACAAAAAAAACTAATGAAAGTGTTTCATTGGTCACTGATGTTTCTCACGTACGTTAATCCATAAACTAGCACTAAGTCTAATGCCATTTTTCCACTGCACTGTCCCTACTCTGTTTGACTTGTGCTCTTTCATTAGGCAAATCTGTTACCTGCTAAGTGGAACCGGATACAAGTCCCTGCTAAGCTCTGATTGGCCAGAAAGACTTTTCCGATTTGAGACAAAATGCAGACGTCCGGCACCAACCCTCAGTTTGTAAAATCTCTAAGCAACAGCAGAGATCACATTTGTTTTTATTCGACTCACAACGACAGTAATATTCAGCTGTGGTTTTTGAAGAGGCTCAAGTGGTAACGTTAACGTTAACTTAACGTTACCACTGCCATTACTGTGGGTTCCGAAGCCTGTGGTTTCTGTCAGAGACTGTGTTTTGCAACGTCACATGTTACGTTTTGTGTGGGTGTGTGCTTTGGAGGGATTATAGTGGATGTAAGTAGAGTCGAGTAGAGCCGGTACCAAGCAGCGGAAGGTCAGTATCTGCAGTTCTGCTGGTTTCAGGGTTTGGGTTTTCCTTATTGTGCAGTACACAAGGCTCAGAAGTCATTAAGCAGCTTAATTTTAGCTTAAAGACAAGAAATAATGTGATTTGGCTTCTGGCACAAATAGTTTGTGCCTCTTTGTTTGCTTATTGCTTCAGGCCAAACATTAGAGGCTAGATTACTGCTGGAATAAACTGGAATATGTTTTCAGTGCAGAGTTCTCATTTCCTGTGCCTCTTTCAGCCCTGAATAGAAAATCAATACCAGCTACCAAAGCCGCACATAATGTTCCTGTTTCTGTGCAAGACTGACTATTTGGAATAAAGCACATCTATAAGAAAACATACTCACTCTCCATGTACATGGAGCACTCTTTCAGATAGGGCTCTGGACTGGGCGTGGCTTTGTGTCTCCCGTCCTGCAGACACGCCTCCTCTTGACACCAGACAGCCGTCGCATGGAAAGTGGCAAAACAAACCAGGACCAGCCACAACGTGGAAGCAGCCATTTCTCAGATAGGAACAGGTCAAGATGGAGGGAAGGATTCAGCACCTCGGACAGCTCTGAAGGAATTAACAATGAGATTTGGCACATGAGCCAGTCTGAAGATGCCAGTTCTGTCCAGTGTTGGTCCTGAAGGGCTTTGTTCTAGCACAATAGCCTGCAGGAAAATCACCAAACTCTGCCAGACCAAAGCCTTCCAGTTGGGCTTCTTAAATAAATAATTTGATTAAATATCAGCCAAGACATATTTCGTGGACCATATTTGAGCTTTTTAGTTTAACACTGCAATTGTTAGCAGACCTTTTCCATAAATACATGCACGAAACATTAGTGTCTTACCCTACACAAAGCAGATATAGGTCTTCAGAGCGGCCACATAGAGTTGTCATTGTGGTTTAGCCCACGTTATCAGAATCAGAAACACCTTAATTGTGACAATAATAACATGTGATCTGTGAAAATGAACATAACTTCTGTTTATACCTGAATTGTAGGGCAGCCATTTTAGGCAACAGATGTTGTGTCAACATTGACTCGTGTTTATGTGCATGTGTAGGAATTCAGCACAACTTCCATCTAAAAATACTATCTGTTACAGTCAGCTACAGTGAAATTACAGTGAAAAACAGTGAAATTACAGTGAAAAATACAGTAAAATTACAGTGAAATTGTTGTTTTGAAATTGTTGAAACTCTTTTCCAATGCCTTTTTTTGCCTGATCCAATGGTGGACTCATGAACCAAGCAATGTCTACACCTCCTTAGAAGTTTTTTCTGGGTTCATTATGAATTTCTGTAGTTGTCATTGTCTTTTTGATGATTTTCAATATTTTCACTGACTAACTGGATGGTGTTTATTATAAACACACAATATTAGAACACTCCAAAACACATCAAAAGACTTGGGACAGGCTCAAAATAAGAGCAAATGTTTGCAGAATATTCAGAAGATTCCACCATAAGTGGAGGGATATAAAAGGCATAAAAGGAGCATCCACCAAAGGCTCAGTGTTTTATAAACAGGGGAAATGTGCACTGTGCTGTGAGATGAGTTCACATGTCAGCTTGTGTTTGGGAAAAACGGACGTTGAGTTCTCTCACATTCCGTTTTTTAGTGCCCACAGCATGACTTGCGTGTCAGTGAAGGTATTTTATATTTCACTGCTGTCAAAAAAAAATAATAATAAAAAATTAAAAACAGGAGAAGAACAATTTTCAGTGGAAGTCAATGTTATAATATTTAACGTAGATTTTATGAGTAATTTCGGAGCATTTCAATTGGTCCATTCATCAGGAAACGTTCACACAATGTGAAGGACAGCTGCTGTGTTCAAATGAAGTAGTAAAGTAAAAACTGGGACTGGGAAGTGGATGCAGGGAGAACATTACACATTTCACACAGACACTACTTTGAGATTTGAGGTTCAAACCCAGGTCCCCACTGTGTCAAAACTGTTCAGCTGCAATACCATCTTTGACACAACTGCGCCCAACACTTCACTAAATTAAATGATCAATTCAACACACATTTTTGTGTTCACTTGTGTTGTTTTTGGTTTAAAATCAAATTTCTGATACGAATCTATCTGAGAATTAAGCCTGAACAATATGCGGAAAACAGAAACCAACATTTCCTCTTCAATGAACACTATCCCCGTGTCCGAAATGGCTCCCTATTCACTAGTCCCCATTTTGCTCACTCCATAGTGCACTATTACAGGAAACTGAATTCAGAAGTGTAGTAAATGATTTCAGACAATACCTCATGTGGATTTTTCCCAAACAGTGCAATGCATTATGGGTATCCACCATCCACTAGTGTCAATTACTGTATATAGGTTGTACACTATGTTTTGCGGTGCATCGTGGGATTGTTTGAGTGCACTGAATATTGTCCACTATGTTTTCAGACACTACTACAAAATGGCGGAACCCCAAAATAGTGCACTATATAGTGAATAGGGCACGATTTTTGACACAGTGTATACTAGGGATACTAATAGATAATGTACCCCCATCCTATTCCGGGATGGATTTACAGAAGATGTTGCTATGAAACAGCCATGATCGCATTAGTGAGGTCTGGTACTGATTTTCAATGATACATTTGGCATCACAAGCACCAGCTCCAACTCATCCCAAAGGTATTTTTGGTCCATCGCTCTGGAGCATAAAGTTTCAGTGCTCATCAGACAAATCTAGGGGCTTGATACTTGACTTTAAGCTCATTTGCAGCTGCTCAAAAACTGCATTTAATGATTATAGCAGTGGGACTTGTGTGTGTGTGTGTAAATATATATAGTCCCAAATTCTGACTATTTAATCACTGTACAATACTTCACATACTCCCTATGTCTCTTTATATTGTACATAACAAAGCGTAACACAGCCATTTAAACACCAGGAGTGAACACTAGGAGTGTGACAGAAAGTTATCTCTCTGTTCTGTTCACTTAGCAACACAAATACAGCACTTTCACAAACAGAAACAGTGCACACCTCTATGTGAGATCTCATATTTCAAGCCGACCTAATGCTCCATAGTG
>NW_027100885.1:17500-30000 GCF_029633855.1 Hoplias malabaricus
GGAGGAAACCCACGCAGACACAGGGAGAACACACCACACTCCTCACAGACAGTCACCCGGAGGAAACCCACGCGGACACAGAGAGAACACACCACACTCCTCACAGACAGTCACCCGGAGAAAACCCACACAGACACAGGGAGAACACACCACACTCCTCACAGACAGTCACCCGGAGAAAACCCACACAGACACAGGGAGAACACACCAAACACCTCACAGACAGTCACCCGGAGGAAACCCACGCAGACACAGGGAGAACACACCACACTCCTCACAGACAGTCACCCGGAGGAAACCCACGCGGACACAGAGAGAACACACCACACTCCTCACAGACAGTCACCCGGAGGAAACCCACGCAGACACAGAGAGAACACTCCAAACACCTCACAGACAGTCACCCGGAGAAAACCCACGCAGACACAGGGAGAACACACCAAACACCTCACAGACAGTCACCCGGAGGAAACCCATGCGGACACAGAGAGAACACACCAAACACCTCACAGACAGTCACCCGGAGGAAACCCACACAGACACAGGGAGAACACACCAAACACCTCACAGACAGTCACCCGGAGGAACCCCACGCAGACACAGGAAGAACCCACCACACTCCTCACAGACAGTCACCCGGAGGAAACCCACGCGGACACATAGAGAACACACCACACTCCTCACAGACAGTCACCCGGAGGAAACCCACGCGGACACAGAGAGAACACACCACACTCCTCACAGACAGTCACCCGGAGGAAACCCACGCAGACACAGGGAGAACACACCACACTCCTCACAGACAGTCACCCGGAGGAAACCCACGCAGACACAGGGAGAACACACCACACTCCTCACAGACAGTCACCCGGAGGAAACCCACGCAGACAGAGAGAGAACACACCAAACACCTCACAGACAGTCACCCGGAGAAAACCCACACAGACACAGGGAGAACACACCAAACACCTCACAGACAGTCACCCGGAGGAAACCCACGCAGACACAGAGAGAACACACCAAACACCTCACAGACAGTCACCCGGAGGAAACCCACACAGACACAGGGAGAACACACCAAACACCTCACAGACAGTCACCCGGAGGAAACCCACGCAGACACAGGGAGAACACACCACACTCCTCACAGACAGTCACCCGGAGGAAACCCACACAGACACAGGGAGAACACACCACACTCCTCACAGACAGTCACCCTGAGGAAACCCACACAGACACAGGGAGAACACACCAAACACCTCACAGACAGTCACCCGGAGGAAACCCACGCGGACACAGAGAGAACACACCACACTCCTCACAGAAAGTCACCCGGAGGAAACCCACACAGACACAGGGAGAACACACCAAACACCTCACAGACAGTCACCCGGAGGAAACCCACGCAGACACAGGGAGAACACACCACACTCCTCACAGACAGTCACCCGGAGAAAACCCACACAGACACAGGGAGAACACACCACACTCCTCACAGACAGTCACCCGGAGGAAACCCACGCAGACACAGGGAGAACACACCACACTCCTCACAGCCAGTCACCCGGAGGAAACCCACACAGACACAGGGAGAACACACCACACTCCTCACAGACAGTCACCCGGAGAAAACCCACACAGACACAGGGAGAACACACCACACTCCTCACAGACAGTCACCCGGAGAAAACCCACACAGACACAGGGAGAACACACCAAACACCTCACAGACAGTCACCCGGAGGAAACCCACGCAGACACAGGGAGAACACACCACACTCCTCACAGACAGTCACCCGGAGGAAACCCACGCGGACACAGAGAGAACACACCACACTCCTCACAGACAGTCACCCGGAGGAAACCCACGCAGACACAGAGAGAACACTCCAAACACCTCACAGACAGTCACCCGGAGAAAACCCACGCAGACACAGGGAGAACACACCAAACACCTCACAGACAGTCACCCGGAGGAAACCCATGCGGACACAGAGAGAACACACCAAACACCTCACAGACAGTCACCCGGAGGAAACCCACACAGACACAGGGAGAACACACCAAACACCTCACAGACAGTCACCCGGAGGAACCCCACGCAGACACAGGAAGAACCCACCACACTCCTCACAGACAGTCACCCGGAGGAAACCCACGCGGACACATAGAGAACACACCACACTCCTCACAGACAGTCACCCGGAGGAAACCCACGCGGACACAGAGAGAACACACCACACTCCTCACAGACAGTCACCCGGAGGAAACCCACGCAGACACAGAGAGAACACACCACACTCCTCACAGACAGTCACCCGGAGGAAACCCACGCAGACACAGGGAGAACACACCACACTCCTCACAGACAGTCACCCGGAGGAAACCCACGCAGGCACAGGGAGAACACACCACACTCCTCACAGACAGTCACCCGGAGGAAACCCACGCAGACAGAGAGAGAACACACCAAACACCTCACAGACAGTCACCCGGAGAAAACCCACACAGACACAGGGAGAACACACCAAACACCTCACAGACAGTCACCCGGAGGAAACCCACGCAGACACAGGGAGAACACACCACACTCCTCACAGACAGTCACCCGGAGGAAACCCACGCAGACAGAGAGAGAACACACCAAACACCTCACAGACAGTCACCCGGAGAAAACCCACACAGACACAGGGAGAACACACCAAACACCTCACAGACAGTCACCCGGAGGAAACCCACGCAGACACAGAGAGAACACACCAAACACCTCACAGACAGTCACCCGGAGGAAACCCACACAGACACAGGGAGAACACACCAAACACCTCACAGACAGTCACCCGGAGGAAACCCACGCAGACACAGGGAGAACACACCACACTCCTCACAGACAGTCACCCGTAGAAAACCCACACAGACACAGGGAGAACACACCACACTCCTCACAGACAGTCACCCTGAGGAAACCCACACAGACACAGGGAGAACACACCAAACACCTCACAGACAGTCACCCGGAGGAAACCCACGCGGACACAGAGAGAACACACCACACTCCTCACAGACAGTCACCCGGAGGAAACCCACACAGACACAGGGAGAACACACCAAACACCTCACAGACAGTCACCCGGAGGAAACCCACGCAGACACAGGGAGAACACACCACACTCCTCACAGACAGTCACCCGGAGAAAACCCACACAGACACAGGGAGAACACACCACACTCCTCACAGACAGTCACCCGGAGGAAACCCACACAGACACAGGGAGAACACATCAAACACCTCACAGACAGTCACCCGGAGGAAACCCACGCGGACACAGAGAGAACACACCAAACACCTCACAGACAGTCACCCGGAGGAAACCCACGCAGACACAGGGAGAACACACCACACTCCTCACAGACAGTCACCCGGAGAAAACCCACACAGACACAGGGAGAACACACCACACTCCTCACAGACAGTCACCCGGAGGAAACCCACACAGACACAGGGAGAACACACCAAACACCTCACAGACAGTCACCCGGAGGAAACCCACGCAGACACAGGGAGAACACACCACACTCCTCACAGACAGTCACCCGGAGGAAACCCACGCAGACAGAGAGAGAACACACCAAACACCTCACAGACAGTCACCCGGAGAAAACCCACATAGACACAGGGAGAACACACCAAACACCTCACAGACAGTCACCCGGAGGAAACCCACGCAGACACAGAGAGAACACACCAAACACCTCACAGACAGTCACCCGGAGGAAACCCACACAGACACAGGGAGAACACACCAAACACCTCACAGACAGTCACCCGGAGGAAACCCACGCAGACACAGGGAGAACACACCACACTCCTCACAGACAGTCACCCGGAGGAAACCCACACAGACACAGGGAGAACACACCAAACACCTCACAGACAGTCACCCGGAGGAAACCCACGCGGACACAGAGAGAACACACCACACTCCTCACAGACAGTCACCCCGAGCAGGAATCGAACCCACAACCTCAAGGTCCCTCTGTGCCACCCGTAACACAAAATGTGATGATATAAAATATTTCAAGACACATATCTAGTACATTCAGTGTACAGTAAACTAACTTCATATAATTTAAACTACACATTAGTATTGATGTAATAAACATGAGTGGTTCCAAAGCAACATCAGCGCAATTTAAGCATACTTTCTGTTTTTTACAAACATACAAACACCAAATGTGGCCAGGTCACATTCTGGGCCCCTTCAGGTTCACCTCCGTGTCGCCATGCTCACCATGTGGCAAGACACGTTTAGTGAGATTTTCTTTTGGCCCAGGGTTTGTGTGTTGTTTTGCACGGCCTATTTTGTCCCCAAGGAAATGCATCTTGGAAAGCGGGGGCTCTAATCTGAGCGCCTAAACACCCGTCCTGAGGCGTAATCCTGCCTGCCATGCGCCGTATTAAGACGCTTTTGGGAGCAGACAGTGAGCGACCTACATACAAGGTTAGCGCCGGCTTTGGAGGAAGGAGTGTCTGAAGCACACAAGGCCTTTTAAACTGTTATTAACCCCTTAAGTAATTTTTGTTGCTCTGATTTAATGTTTGAATATAATTTATCCAACCTATGTAGCTTATGTTCATTTTTCCTTTTGGTTTAATGTAAAGACAGAACAAAAATCACAAAGAGATAGTGTTATTCTGCAATATGTCTTTCCTTCTACTTACAACAAAGATCCAGACTTGGTCTTTGGAAAGCAGCAGGTCACATTTGCCTTATTATTTAGATTATCCTTTCATTCATTCATTATCTGTAACCCTTATCCAGTTCAGGGTCACGGTGTGTCCAGAGCCTACCTGGAATCACTGGGCGCAAGGCGGGAATACACCCTGGAGAGGGCGCCAGTCCTTCACAGAGCAACACACACACACATTCACTCACACACTCACACCTACAGACACTTTTGAGTCGCCAATCCACCTACCAACGTGTGTTTTTGGACTGTGGGAGGAAACTGGAGCACCCGGAGGAAACCCACACAGACACAGGGAGAACACACCACACTCCTCACAGACAGTCACCCGGAGGAAACCCACGCAGACACAGGGAGAACACACCACACTCCTCACAGACAGTCACCCGGAGGAAACCCACGCAGACACAGGGAGAACACACCACACTCCTCACAGACAGTCACCCGGAGGAAACCCACGCAGACACAGGGAGAACACACCACACTCCTCACAGACAGTCACTCGGAGGAAACCCACGCAGACACAGGGAGAACACACCACACTCCTCACAGACAGTCACTCGGAGGAAACCCACGCAGACACAGGGAGAACACACCACACTCCTCACAGACAGTCACCCGGAGGAAACCGGAGGAGACACAGGGAGAACACACCACACTCCTCACAGACAGTCACCCGGAGGAAACCCACGCAGACACAGGGAGAACACACCACACTCCTCACAGACAGTCACCCGTAGGTGACATGTTACAGCATGTTCAAGAGTTTGTAGACACCCTATAAACTCAGCAAGTGTAAGGTGCGCCCATCGTGGACAAAGCCACTTGTATAATCCCCGTTGAAAAGCATTAAGTGAAATAAATGAGCAGTCTCATGGGCTCAAGGTGACCTGAGCTTAAGACCACCATACTCAATGCCAAGTGTTGGCTTGAGTGGTGTAAAGCCCCCGAGCTCTGGTCTGTGGAGCTGTGGGTGACAGAACTAATCATCCAATGCCAGCACCTCACCTCAAGCCTCGTGGCCTAATGCCATTATATCCTCACCGAAGATTTCCAACATCTGATCTAAAGACTGTCCAGAAGAGTAGAGTCTCTTATTGCAGTAAAAGTGGGACAACACCCTATTAATACCTTTGATCTGAGAAGAAATATTTGATGAAGTATTTTGGATTGTGGTAAAGTATTTTTAAAGGAGCTGGGGCCAAATTCCACGTTCTTATTGGTTTTGTAACAGGGATTGTGCTGTTGACCCAGAGGGACCCAGCTCTCTATCGAGGCATTTCATTTCCAGGTCGAGCAGAACAGAGAGATCCAGACAGAAAACATGCTGTGGTCATTTGAACGGGAACATTGAGGCCCTTTGTTCCGGAGTTATTCGGGGAGAGATGAGAGGAATTCAGAGAGAGGGGCAAAGGCAGAATGTGCCCTTGTTTTTATTTACCCCGAGAACTAACTTGGATCATTATTAGCTCGCACTGGCAAGCAGCGAGAACTAATTGGTTTCCATCAGATGGAGTCCTTTGCCCTCAGATCTAGCCCACTTACCCACTTTGTAGGACTTTTGTATGTTCACAATGAAGGGGAAAAGAGGGCCAAATCTGTCTTCACGTGGCCCTGCCAAAGGCTTACTGCCACCAAAACAACCCTTAAAAGGCCTGTATCCTTCCTTTATGCTGTTTTGCATGTTCTCCAGTATCAGGATTCGTGTCATTGTCACATGTCCGCTTTCTAAACTCTGTTTATGTGAAAACAGGTTTCTGTTACTGTGCCTTTAAGACAGATTTAAATGACCTCTGTTTAAATTACTGTCCCACATCGTGCCTCATTTTAAAAGCATGAAGCAACATTATTTTACCTTTATTTTACATTAATAGCAAAGAAGACAAAACAACACAAAATGATTAAAAAGTTAGATAGACTTATTACAATATAAATTACATTGTATATCTTTTGCATACACAGCACGGTGGTGCAGCAGGTAGGTGTCGCAGTCACACAGCTCCAGGGGCCTGGAGGTTGTGGGTTCGATTCCCGCTCCGGGTGACTGTCTGTGAGGAGTGTGGTGTGTTCTCCCTGTGTCTGCGTGGGTTTCCTCCTGGTGACTGTCTGTGAGGAGTGTGGTGTGTTCTCCCTGTGTCTGCGTGGGAGAGACTTGTTATATTATACAAATAGGACGTATCAATGACGTAGCACCTTGGCTGTGTCTGATCCAGCGCAACACAGTGTCGTATCAGTGTCATGGCAGTGGTGAGAATGATTCACCACCCAAAAAATACCCACTCTGTGGGCGTCAAGTAGGGGTCCGGGCCATTGAACAAAAGGGTGATGGGGGCTAACAAAGTATGCAGAACAATAAATGGAATGTAGTCTATAATTGTAGAACTACAAAAGGGATCTATATGGTCAGTGGAGGTGATCAAATGGACAATTACTTCATTTGTTTATTATTTATTTATTTATATTAATGCCATATACAAATGTGTGTGTGTTTGTGTGTGTTTTGTCATTACCTCAGCAGTTCTGCTGTGTAGATATTGACTTGAGAGAAATATAGAACTGTGTTCTCAAATGTCACAGCGCTGCTGACTGGCATTCAAGCCGCTAAAGGTGTGTACTGCACTATGATGACTTTTCAAATGTCATTGGGGAGGAAAAAAAAGAGCACATATGGGTATTTTATTACCGGTGGCACACTGGGTCAGGTTCTCTGTCAGTCATATATTTTTATACCTGTTTTCACCCAGACGACTAATATTACTAAATTCCCAAAATACCCCATAGAGGGAGAAATTTAATTAACCACTTCAGGAACTATCACAGTTTCTGGGGCTGTTTATTACAGAGATATGAAAGACGTAATTTCAGAGGTTAAGACATGTTTGCTTTATTATATTCTTGTATGGACATAACACACATAGTATATTTAATTCTATCGGAAAGTCATAAGGCTGTACACTGATTGTAGACTCCGTTAACGAAGACAAGCCAGTTACTCTATTCATTTTGACAGTCCTTTTTATTCTGTAATTCTTTATATATGCACTGAGACTAGAAGGTAATATCTATGCTATAGATATATATGCAATAACACACATTTTCCAAAGACAAACGACGGTAAATATTCATTTCAGAAAGTAGAAAAGATAAAAATGTATACTTCATCGTACTAAACATCATTAAAAATGACTGGCAAATAAATATAAACTTTGGTTCTCACTTTTGGAGGCCTAGTGTTGAAGGCCTCACCAACAAAAAGTCATACAAACTCGAAAAGAAAGCCAGAATAAAAAATAAGAAAATTCACATGCTATAAAATTCATTCTGTTTACACTCTGCCAAGTCACTGTTGTTAATCAGATGTTTCTGTTGCCTTCGCTCCCTCAAAATGTTGAGCAGAAGGCCATTTTGTCTTGCTTAAATCTTCCAAAGGTTCGTTCACATAGTTCTCAGCAGCAAATACGCTATATGTCCATAGTGTCCTCAGGTCCCCTTCTAGTTTTTAACTGATTAAGCCACGTTAAAGACTTTCGGGATGAGTTATAGTGATGAGGGTCCATTGAAGACGTTTGGGATGAGCTGGAGTGATGAAGGTTCCAGTGAAGATATCTGGGATGAGTTGGAGTGATGGTACTTATCTGAAGTCATTTGGGATGCGTTAGAGTGAGGAAGGTCCAGTGAAGATATCTGGGATGAGTTGGAGTGATGAAGGTCCAGTGAAGATATCTGGGATGAGTTGGAGTGATGGTACTTATCTGAAGTCATTTGGGATGCGTTAGAGTGAGGAAGGTCCAGTGAAGATATCTGGGATGAGTTGGAGTGATGAAGGTCCAGTGAAGATATCTGGGATGAGTTGGAGTTATGAATGGACCATTGAAGACCTGTAGGATGCGTTGGAGTGATGAAGGTCCAGTGAAGATATCTGGGATGAGTTGGAGTGATGAAGGTCCAGTGAAGATATCTGGGATGAGTTGGAGTGATGAAGGCCCAGTGAAGATATCTGGGATGAGTTGGAGTTATGAATGGTCCACTGAAGACCTGTAGAATGCGTTGGAGTGATGAAGGTCCAGTGAATATATCTGGGATGAGTTGGAGTGATGAAGGTCCAGTGAAGATATCTGGGATGAGTTGGAGTGATGAAGGCCCAGTGAAGATATCTGGGATGAGTTGGAGTGATGGTACTTATCTGAAGTCATTTGGGATGCGTCAGAGTAAGGAAGGTCCACTGAAGACTTTTGGGATGAGTTGAAGTAGTATTTGTGGTTCACAGCACATCCTCCAAAATCAGTGCCTGACCTCACTAATGTTCTTGTGTTCTCCAGTCCCTTCAGGAACGCTCAAATTCCAAACCAGTTCCTGATTTAGTGGAAGACGCTGGAGTATCTGGATACTTCTGGACATACAGAGTATGAAGGCACTTTTCTGAGTCCATTCAGTTCTCGTCGGGCTTGGATTTCATTTCTTGCATCTTCTTGCCACAGTTCATAGCCATAGTGGCCACAGCGTATGAAGAGAGGATGACTATGGTGCTCCCCACAAAATGCGAGGAAGCTCCACGGGGGCTGACCCTCAGAACCCGACGAGGGAACTGACCGTCCTGGATGGAAACGGTGGGTGCGATTGGTTCCATGCCCACTCCTGTAAGTGTGAAGTCCTGCTGGACGTTGGGTAGACCCAGCTTAGCTTGGAGAGGTGAAGGTAGATGCAGTTGTCCGCTTGGTAGCAGAATGAATCTTGGACTCTCCGGTGGCCGTTCCTCTTATAAAAGGGGCCTTGGAGTGTCCCCATGACGTCCCAAATCCCTCACGATTGGCGCCGCATTGCGTCAATGAGATTGGAAATAGACTGACGCTGTGTGGACCGGTAGCAAGGCTGAGAAGGATAATGCTATTAAGACATTACGAGCTGCCAAAGAGCCACAAATAAACCTGGGATAGCATAGGCCTGTGACATCAGAGGTGTGACACGAGTGTTTTAAAAATTTACTGATTTAAAAAATCACTACCATTAGTAATGGCGCCCAGAGTGTGGAACTGCCCTGCGCCCGGTGATTCTGGGTAGGCTCAAGACCCACAGAGACGCTGGACTGGGCACACAGTTACAGATAATGAATGAATGAATGAGTAAGGTCAGTGGTGGGGCTAGTGATAGACTCATTTATACTCAGCACCAGGACACCGACACACGTCCAAAAGCATTGTAAATAACATTCATGGTAAATGTCTCACGTCGGTGTTTGTTGTTGCAATGTATTTAATGGCCTTATAGACCAACGTCTCTTCCACTGTTGCCATGTTTATTGTTATCAGTAATTGGCCTCTGAGCAGTGCCCTTTATCTAAAGGGTCTAAAGGACACATGGAAGTGTGTGGGCAGTCATTTTTGTACGTAAAGGCAGCGTAAACAAGCCGTTACCCCTACACATTCACACCAAGTCTAGACACTGGTAGATACTTACACAGTGCCTTGCGAAAGTACTCGGCCCCTTGAACTTTTCAACCTTTTGCCACATTTCAGGCTTCAAACATTAATCATCGTGAAGTGGAATGAAATTTTTTGGATGTGTCAAACTTTAACAAATAAAAAACCGAAAAGTGGGTCGTGCGATATTATTCTGCCCCCTTGAGTTAATACTGTGTAGCGCCACCTTTTGCTGCAATTACAGCTGCAAGTCGCTTGGGGTATGTCTCTAGAGACTGAAATTCTTGCCCATTCTTCCTTGCAAAACAGCTCGAGCTCAGTGAGGTTGGACGGAGAGCATTTGTGAGCAGCAGTCTTCAGCTCTTTTCACAGATTCTCGATTGGATTCAGGTCTGGACTTTGACTTGGCCGTTCCAACACCTGGATACGTTTATTTGTGAACCATTCCATTGTAGATTTGGCTTTATGTTTTGGATCATTGTCTTGTTGGAAGATAAATCTCCGTCCCAGTCTCAGGTCTCTTGCAGACTCCAACAGGTTTTCTTCCAGAATGGTCCTGTATTTGGCCCCATCCATCTTCCCACCAATTTTGACCATCTTCCCTGTCCCTGCTGACGAAAAGCAGGCCCAAACCATGATGCTGCCGCCACCATGTTTGACTTTTTGTTTGCTTTTACGCCAAACATATTGTTTTGCATTGTGACCAAACAGTTGGATTTTGGTTTCATCTGACCACAGCACCTTCTTCCACATGTTTGGTGGGTCTCCCAGTGGCTTGTGGCAAACTTTAAACGAAACTTTTTATGGATATCTTTGAGAAATGGCTTTCTTCTTGCCACTCTTCCATAAAGGCCAGATTTGTGCAGTGTACGACTGATTGTTGTCCTATGGACAGACTCTCCTCAGCTGTAGATCTCTGCAGTTCTTCCAGAGCGATCATGGGCCTCCTGGCTGCATCTCTATGTGGCAAAAGGTTGAAAAGTTCAAGGGAGCCGAATACTTTCACAAGGCACTGTAATTTACAGGTTATAGATGCTTATAGATGTTTACTCAGAATCACAGGTAGCAGATGTTTGGCTCATTGTCTGTGTACTGCAAACCATTGTGAAGCAAAAATGGCCCCTGAATTAAAATGATTTATTAGGACCACATGCCACAAACTACATCTAGTCCACTTCTGGGAAACATATGGCTGTGTTGGTAGTGGCAAAACGGATGTGAGGCCAATGTGGCCTCAGAACATGAAGCCTTATGCAAGTGGATAATCTTAGGATTCAGAAATGCCTCTGAATTTTCATGTTCTCAACTGAATTGGCAGTTCCCGCTTGGAACATGAGGGCCCTGTAAGGGCCACATCTCAATTTTTGGGCCCCTCTTGGTCCAGTTTGCCGTTACCATGTCTGTACATTTTTTACCCAAAGTGGATCAGATGTGCTGTTGTGACATATGGACTTAATGTTGGGGCCCACTTTTCCCAGGTTCCACAGTGGACCAGCAGTGCTCCTGATTTCCCAGAAGTGGCCCACAGCTGCCTGCTATCGGTGCAGATTCAGAGCAGCCATCGAGAGCTGTAAACAACTCATTAGATGCTGTCAAAGAGCTTTCACTAAACCGCAGTGAGTAGAGATCCATTGACATCAGAGGACTGACACGGGTGATTACCAAAATATTAGTCATCGTTTAAAAGTGTCGCTGGCCTCAGTAAGAAGGGCACTGGAAGGGCTCAGGGTAGAGCCTACGTTGGAGGAATACAGAGCTTTACACGGCCAGTCTACTACATCAGTTTAAGGTTTCTGGCTGATTCTTCATCTTTTACTTTTATATTTTTTATTTGGAAAGTTTTTCTTTTTCTAAAAATTTATTTACGTTATTTATTTTGAAATGTTTTCTTCTAAAGCTCTACACAGTTTATTTATTTGCATAAGGAGGAGCCAAAGTTAAAAGCGGTCCTACTGTTCCAATTACAGTTCAGATTAAATCAAATATACAGCTGAAACAGAACTAGCAACCACGCAACACCTGGCCAGACCTGTCAGATAAATAAACACTATACAGTTTCATTTTTGAGAGACAGGAGAACATCAAACTCCACTTTCACTTCAGATCTGAATCAAATCGGACGCCGTGTCCATGTTTCCACTGTGAGGACATCTCCGCACTATGGGTCTGAAAGGACGTGGAGCTATATTAAAGCTTTAACTATTAAAACGCAATAGGCAAAAAAGAACAAAATATGAAAATCTAACAAACATGCTGATGGTGTTCTTAGGGTCACGGTGGCTGCACAGTGGGAACGCACCCTGGGGCACCAGTCCTTTGCAGGGTGACACTCAC
>NW_027100885.1:37500-56420 GCF_029633855.1 Hoplias malabaricus
CAGTAAGTTAATTTACAACCAGAATGTAACACATATTTATTAATGGGATTATTTACTATGGAGGCTATGCTAAATTTTCATGAAGCTCAACTCGAGTGAAGGTAAAACCTCGAGGCCACTAGGTGTCAGTAAAATGTGAAGGAGAAGTGTTGGACGAAATGACTGATTGCTCCTTTAACTATGGTTAGACTGGGTCAACTCATTAAAGTAACACTAGGTAAGATTTTATATTTTCGCTCCTGGGCTACCCCTATAATGAAGAATGAATTTTAATTTTACAGCAGTGTTCAAGGGGAGTGTGGAGGAAGTAGGTTTGGTATCCTACCCTCCTCCAAAAGATACATAGTGCAGTTTCTGCTTTGCTGAGCCTGGAATAGCGATGGCAGAGGCTGTGTTCTCCTCATTAAAGACCAGTGAAGCATCACAATGGTTTTGAGGTTGCCATTTTAAGATTAAAAACACTACCTAGTGTTCCTTTAATTCAGTGTTTAATGATGTGTTTCACCAAATCACACTTTTATGAATTCAGTATGCTAATGACCACTACTCTTATTGGAGGTGGTGAAGTTGGGGTGTGGCTCACATGCTTCTTCAACTCTGTCCCCACAAATACTTTTTCTGACACGTCTTCATTGCATCACCCCCTCCCCCCAAGTTCCTCATTCACAGTCACAGGATTTTAAAACCCACATAATCTCACCAGAATTAACCCTTGCCTCTTTAAACACTGCATAAAAACCAGAGCAGCCCAGACCAGGACCCTCCATCACATTTCACACACAGCATTACACAGACGCAGGTGTGTATATGTACTCATAAATACTTCAGTACATTGTTTTACAGATAGAGCAATTTGTTTTCCAATTCCCTGAAAAAATATATATTTCCACTTTGAACATGAACAATGGCCATTTATTTCTATAAACAGATTCATATAATCACTACCAAGGGAGATCATTCTTCAGATTTAGGAACAGCATTCAAATGACCCTGGGCTAAATCCAGGCTGTAGGAACATGACTAATTTCTTGGAATTAACAGTCAACCACAGCTTGATGCTCTTTTGTTGTCAACATACTTGTGTTACTCCAGTTCAGGGTCGCGGTGGGTGCAGAGCCTACCTGGAATCGTTGGGCGCAAGGCGGGAATATACCCTGGAGGGGGCGCCAGTCCTTCACAGGGCAACACACACTCACACATTGAGGAAACCCACGCCGACACAGGGAGAACACACCACACTCCTCACACACAGTCACCCGGAGGAAACCCACGCAGACACAGGGAGAACACACCACACTCCTCACACACATTCACCCGGAGGAAACCCACACAGACACAGGGAGAACACACCACACTCCTCACAGACAGTCACCCGGAGTGGGAATCGAACCCACAACCTCCAGGTCTATGGAGCTGTGTGACTGCGACACTAACCTGCTGCACCACCGTGCCGCCCCTGTGTTACTCATAATAAATAAATTAATACATTTATATAATAAAAAAGTTTTCTCTTTTTCGCCACACTTCAGTTGTCACCATTTAGACCCATTAATGAAGGCCAACATATGCTTCCTCTCAGATAAGAGATAATCAAGAGAGAGAGAGAGCAATGTCAGTAGTTCTCTATAGGACTCTTCATCTGGGAAGAATGAGATATCACCTGGTATTGAACAGTATAGAAATATTGGACTATTTGGACAAAAAAGGCCCAATTTCTCCACTCTCACAGTTACTCTCACACTCACATCTGTGGACAACATCTCACATCCAGTGGTAGGTGGAGAAAACCCACACAGACACGGGGAGAACACCCCAAACTCCTTCTCAAACAGTCGCTCGAGATGGGGATTGAACCCAGGAACCCGAGGTTCTGTACCTGCAGTGCTACTGTGCTGCCCTGGACGACATATGAATAGCTGAAATGTAACTGAGTAAGACATAGATTTACACTGAACAGGCTCTTAATCCTTGATGGAACTTCTGAAGAAGCACTTGTAGACAAGAGGTAAGCGCATTTAAATGTGTATTTACTTTAATGCCTAAACTCCATCTCTAATGTTAGTGCAGTATTATCCATATCTCTTTATTTCCAGAGGCCTTGTTGATATTTGAAGCTATGGTGCGGCTTTTCTTAAAAGTTAATAAGATAATGCATTATCTCAGCAAGCTTTCCAGTGCATGAGTAGCTCTGCTAACAGTCCTCCACTGTGGTCAGCGCCAAGTAAACAACTGCACCATCTCTACTCACACGAAAGGGCCGCCAAAGGAGAGCACTGAAGCACAGCAAACTCCAGCTGGGCAGCTGTGTGTGTGTGTGTGTGTGTGTGTGTGTGTGTGTGTGTGTGTGTGTGTGTGTGTGTGTGTGTGTGTGTGTGTGAATTTGTGTACAGTGTACAGTCAACTTCATAAAAATTGGCAGCCTTTGAAAAGTTGATTAATTAAGTTCAGTGGTTATTTAGGTCAATGTTATATTAATAACAATGAGGAGAAATCTAACATTTAATAGAAATACATGTAGAATAGAGTAGAATAGACCTGGAGGTTGTGGGTTCAAGTATAGCTCCGGGTGACTGTCTGTGAGGAGTGTGGTGTGTTCTCCCTGTGTCTGCGTGGGTTTCCTCCGGGTGACTGTCTGTGAGGAGTGTGGTGTGTTCTCCCTGTGTCTGCGTGGGTTTCCTCCGGGTGACTGTCTGTAAATAGCGTGGTGTGTTCTCCCTGTGTCTGCGTGGGTTTCCTCCGGGTGACTGTCTGTGAGGAGTGTGGTGTGTTCTCTCCTCCGGGTGACTGTCTGTGAGGAGTGTGGTGTGTTCTCCCTGTGTCTGCGTGGGTTTCCTCCGGGTGACTGTCTGTGAGGAGTGTGGTGTGTTCTCCCTGTGTCTGCGTGGGTTTCCTCCGGGTGACTGTCTGTAAATAGTGTGGTGTGTTCTCTCTGTGTCTGCGTGGGTTTCCTCCGAGTGACTGTCTGTGAGGAGTGTGGTGTGTTCTCTCCTCCGGGTGACTGTCTGTGAGGAGTGTGGTGTGTTCTCCCTGTGTCTGCGTGGGTTTCCTCCGGGTGACTGTCTGTGAGGAGTGTGGTGTGTTCTCCCTGTGTCTGCGTGGGTTTCCTCCGGGTGACTGTCTGTAAATAGTGTGGTGTGTTCTCTCCTCCGGGTGACTGTCTGTGAGGAGTGTGGTGTGTTCTCTCTGTGTCTGCGTGGGTTTCCTCCGAGTGACTGTCTGTGAGGAGTGTGGTGTGTTCTCTCTGTGTCTGCGTGGGTTTCCTCCGGGTCACTGTCTGTGAGGAGTGTGGTGTGTTCTCCCTGTGTCCAGGTGGGTTTCCTCTGGGTGCTCCGTTTTCCTCCCACAGTCCAAAAACACACGTTGGTAGGAGGATTGACTACTCAGAAGTGTCTGTATACTGTGAGTGAATGTGTGTGTATGTGTCACACTGTGAAGGACAGGCGCCCCCTCCAGGGTGTGTTCCTGCTTTGCGCCCTGTAATTCCGGGTGGGCTCCGTACCCACCGGGACCCTGAACCGGATAAGGTATGAGCGAAGTTGCTAGGCTACCGAGAAGGCCCTTAAAAAGACAAAATCTTTCAAACAGTTGATGAGTGGTCAGGAATTAAACCTAAGATGTCCAAAAATATATACAACCAAGGTAAATAAATGGTCACGTTTAAATACAGACCGTCGTAAAAGCAACACCTGACAGACAAAGGCTTATCAAACGTTAGGAAATGTTGTATAAATTAAATTATCTTTCTTTCCCCACGGCTGTTACCGTCTCATCATGATCCATTAAATCTCTCTCCTGGGCAACAACCCATTCAGAGTTTAATCAAGGCCTGTGTTTATGAGGTAACTGCTGTGTCTGGCATGTGCTGCAGTGGTGATGTCACTGATGTAAAAGAGCGTGGGTGAACATGCCATATGTTGCATAAAATCGGCCAGAAAGAAAGACGTAATCCTCAAGCACTGAACATTCCACAACATTCCTCATCACTTCTAATCCACTGCAATGCCCATTCCCACAGTCCTTCTCCTAAAAGATGGAAAGTAATGGTCACTGCGGTAGCGCTGAGTGTCGCTTTTTGCTCATTTCAACCACTTGTGTGTCTTTCCACAGGTCACAAACTGTCTGGTCATCTGCTTTTGGCAGAGGACTCTAGAGAAACGGCCTCCTGAGTCCTGCCCCAATTCCAAATCCTGATGTAATCCATCCCAAGGATTTGTCCACGGACAGTGGTGCAATGGTGGGAGACATAAATATAACGATGTGTATATTTGGAGTATTTTGTTACTGTGCCCTCTCCAATGTCTCTGTGATGTACTGTATACATTGCTATTAGCCAGTTACACCATGTCAACACTTTTGTGGTCACCCCCTGTGGTCGCTAGAGGGGTTAAACCCATCTGAATTGGGCTGTGGAGTGATGGAGCTTCGTCAAATACCTTTAGGATCAGTTTGAGTGGTGTGAATGACACAAAGCTTATATTCATCCATGGCATTGGACAGCGAGACCACTGCTAACCATTAGTCCTTCCTCAGATAATAAACACCTGTGTTATCTAGCATTGCACAAACAGATGGGGAGCGTGGGAGCGTGGGAGGGATGCCCTGAGCTTGCCCACCCAGACTGTAAACCCAATAATTCTCCCTTTGACACTTGACCAAGGATAGAAGATACTAATTGAATTCATTTTAAAAAAATACTATGTAATATTTTACTTTAAAAAATAATAATAAAAAATAACAACAACAAAAAATGTATTTTTTACTAGTGTTCATTTAATACAGACTGTCTCTGCCATATTCTGATGTACAAGTTTACAGAAATCTAACATTTAATCAAAATACATGTAGAATAGAGTAGAGTAGACCTGGAGATTGTGGGTTCAAATAATGCTCCGGGTGACTGTCTGTGAGGAGTGTGGTGTGTTCTCCCTGTGTCCGCGTGGGTTTCCTCCGGGTGACTGTCTGTGAGGAGTGTGGTGTGTTCTCCCTGTGTCCGCGTGGGTTTCCTCCGGGTGACTGTCTGTGAGGAGTGTGGTGTGTTCTCCCTGTGTCCGCGTGGGTTTCCTCCGGGTGACTGTCTGTGAGGAGTGTGGTGTGTTCTCCCTGTGTCCGCGTGGGTTTCCTCCGGGTGACTGTCTGTGAGGAGTGTGGTGTGTTCTCCCTGTGTCCGCGTGGGTTTCCTCCGGGTGACTGTCTGTGAGGAGTGTGGTGTGTTCTCCCTGTGTCCGCGTGGGTTTCCTCCGGGTGACTGTCTGTGAGGAGTGTGGTGTGTTCTCCCTGTGTCCGCGTGGGTTTCCTCCGGGTGACTGTCTGTGAGGAGTGTGGTGTGTTCTCCCTGTGTCCGCGTGGGTTTCCTCCGGGTGACTGTCTGTGAGGAGTGTGGTGTGTTCTCCCTGTGTCCGCGTGGGTTTCCTCCGGGTGACTGTCTGTGAGGAGTGTGGTGTGTTCTCCCTGTGTCCGCGTGGGTTTCCTCCGGGTGACTGTCTGTGAGGAGTGTGGTGTGTTCTCCCTGTGTCTGCGTGGGTTTCCTCCGGGTGACTGTCTGTGAGGAGTGTGGTGTGTTCTCCCTGTGTCTGCGTGGGTTTCCTCCGGGTGACTGTCTGTGAGGAGTGTGGTGTGTTCTCTGTGTCTGCGTGGGTTTCCTGCGAGTGACTGTCTGTGAGGAGTGTGGTGTGTTCTCCCTGTGTCTGCGTGGGTTTCCTCCGGGTGACTGTCTGTGAGGAGTGTGGTATGTTCTCTCTGTGTCTGCGTGGGTTTCCTCCGGGTGACTGTCTGTAAGGAGTGTGGTGTGTTCTCTCTGTGTCTGCGTGGGTTTCCTCCGGGTGTCTGTCTGTGAGAAGTGTGGTGTGTTCTCCCTGTGTCTGTGTGGGTTTCCTCCGGGTGACTGTCTGCGAGGAGCTGGTGTGTTCTCACTGTGTCCGCATGGGTTTCCTCCGGGTGACTGTCTGTGAGGAGTGTGGTGTGTTCTCCCTGTGTCTGCGTGGGTTTCCTCCGGGTGACTGTCTGTGAGGAGTGTGGTGTGTTCTCCCTGTGTCCGCGTGGGTTTCCTCCGGGTGACTGTCTGTGAGGAGTGTGGTGTGTTCTCCCTGTGTCCGTGTGGGTTTCCTCCGGGTGACTGTCTGTGAGGAGTGTGGTGTGTTCTCCCTGTGTCTGTGTGGGTTTCCTCCGGGTGACTGTCTGTGAGGAGTGTGGTGTGTTCTCCCTGTGTCTGCGTGGGTTTCCTTGTGTTCTCCCTGTGTCTGCGTGGGTTTCCTCCGGGTGTCTGTCTGTGAGGAGTGTGGTGTGTTCTCCCTGTGTCTGCGTGGGTTTACAGACATTACACCTACACATTCACCTACTCTTTAAAACATCAATGGTGGAGGGGGACGTTAAAACTTACTGGGTTTACTGCACGTGTTAGGTTTTACATCAGTTCCAGAATTACCATAATACTTCATTTACATTAAAGTACAACATTAACCTGCTTTTATTTGTTTATCACCCCCAGCGCCCCCCCCCCCCCCCCTCTCTATCTCTCTCTCTCTCTCTCACACACACACACACACACACACACACGAGCTGTGTTCTCATTGGCTGCTTCTCCACATCATAAACGCAGCGGGAAGGTGTTGAGCTCCAATCAGCTGCGCTTGATGTGAGTGAGGAGGCAGGGGACGTTTTATCCGCGAGCTGCGGGAGCTCGGTTTCCCTATAACGGCTTTACCAGGAAAAGAAGAAGGTTATTTTTAAAAATTTGGGTTAAATAAAACACAGGCGGTATTATTGAAAACATTTACGAACCGTAGGGAAGTCACCGACCGCTCGAGCTCGGCTCGTTCTGCTGAACTCTGAGGCTGTGACGGTTAGCCGAGCTAGCTGTCACTGTTTTGAGGCGTTTTTTTCCGTTATCTTCACTGATATTTCGGGGCATTCAGGCGGTATTTTTGTGGGTGTTCCGAAATACTTGTGTAAGAGGATACCTCAGTGAAGGGATACAGACGAGACGGAGAGGTTACGGTTACTGAAAGAACGAGTTTTTCAACGTTTTCTGTGGTCATTGTGAAGAAGGCGGTGTAAAGACACGGTTAACGTCGTCCTCAGTGAAGAATAACGTTAACCGTGGCTTAAAAACAAAACTACGGCGATAACGGCAACGTTAACGTTATTCCAACGGTTGATAGTGATGATACGTGTCCGTTGCGGCTCGTAGTTCTCTGAACCGGACTCTTTCCGCTGTGGTGCGCTAGAATGGGACCCGCTGGCTCGGTGAAGCTCCGTGCTGCTCTCTGTGGCTCTCCGCTCGAAGCCCCGGCGACGGGAGGCGGATTCCTGGCCTGAGCCGAGCGCTTGTGTCCAGCAGTTTCGCAGAGGAGTGGCTCCGGTCCGGAGTTGTGCAGTCGGAGCGTAAACCAGGCCTTCAGCGGATAAGCGATGGACGACACCGGGATCATTCGGCGCAGGAGGCTGCAGGTGAGGAGGTGTTGTTAGATACACACTGGCTTTAAAGGGTCTCTGTCATTCAAAACTGCTTGTATACTTATAAAATTAATAACGTGCCCACGATATATTTGTGATTTGTGACGACCTATTTTTTTAATGTATTTTTTTTTAGTAAACTCTAATTGTGCATAAAAATATGCAGGTGTATATTCTGTTTACCCCAGTAAACAATTAGCCGTTGATTCAACGTTGAAATAACGTAATGACTGCCGTCTAATCAATGTTCTCTTAAGGTTGAAAATGAAAGTTGAAAAGACGTCCAAACACAGACATTGAAAAGAGGACTATTAGACGTATTTTGGACGTCCACTGACGTTATCGATTGGTCACCACTTAACTAACTTATTAAGATGGATTTTGGACGTCCATTTACGTTTAAAATATGTCCTTGACGGACAGACTACTTTTAGACCTATTTTAAACGTCCAGGGACGTTCCTTGTTTACTGGGAAGGAGTGCTGCAGTCGGGACTGGTAATCCAAAATAGATCTAAAAATGCTGAGTGAGAGGACCTAGGTCATTTAAATTTAAATGGAAAGCTATTAAGAGAGAACAGTAACAGTTTACTACTTAGAAAGGGCAATTTTCAAAACCTAACACAGTGCTTCTAACCCCATGGTCACACTATAAAGCGACAGAGCAACCAAACGTTTTTGAATGTGTAGCTGTAGTTTATTTTAAAAACAAGTTGAGATTTGTTGTGCTGTAAATAATCAAAACAATATAAAAAAGCCATATCTTTGTCTAATGGTTATTCATCAAAGGATATCCTTTTTAATATAGAATTATTCAGAGAAAAATGGATTTTTCAGAGGTGACAACAGTACAACACTTTACTGAGGCAAATGCTTTGTTACTGCAGTATAATAAAGATGAAATTTGTAGTAAATGGAAAGTAAAAGTAGATGCTATCAACAGAAAAACAACTGCAGTGGAACATCTCCATATACGCATCAACAAAGGAACCATTCTAACCTATCAGGTCCTATTCATCTCTTTCCTGTGATAAGTTGTGGTCAAGTTAAATGCTGAAGCTTCAGAGTGAGAATGGTTAGCAACTGCAAAGAAATCCAGGAAGTAAACCAGCAGATTTTAAAGGCTAAGCACCGCTTAATGGACCTCCATGAATATTTCACATTATTTTAGTTCCTGACAGATATAAGTATGAATTAAAATGAAAATAGCAGCTTAATTTGCTTTAAAACTGACAATTTTATTAAATTGACGCAAAAACCCGAGCTCTCTACGGAAATTCTTGAACGCGACTGTAACGTCACTGGTGGACAACAGCTGAACAACGCCGCGGTAAAACACCGTTATGACTGACTGTTATGACAGTATCTAGCTAAATAACCAACACTATTCATGACAATAGCCTAGCAATAAGCTAAACTCAAATGTAGAGGTACCGTTATTCTTGTAAATGTGATCGAAGTCAAACTCGAATTCATCCGACACTATAAACCTCCGTAATGCAGCTACGTAGCCGAGTATAATCTGAGCCACCGAGTTTAGCGAGTCAAGCTAACGTTAACTAACACCAACTAAAACAGGCGAAGTGAGTGTCCTTACCCTGTTTACCTCCATGTTACAGAGGTTCTTGAACACCTTTCGTTGGTGTCCTTACATGCCCATATTGTTGGAAAAGCGCCAGTGAAATGAGCTACAGATAACGGAGTGAGCGGAAGGTCCTTTCCAAAGTGCCCGTTTAAAGTTGACAAATTTAGTCCATTTTCTGGATATTTTGGGATCTTTGGGCCATTTGTTCACAGATGTCCCACTGTACATTGAACTATTGCAGCCAAAAACAACACACCTTTTCGTCATTTTGCATTAAATTAAGTGCGACTTCTAGAGTTGTTGTCCACCATCTACGTCACAGGCAAGACGCCTATTAGAGTTTCCCAACACCGTTGGGGGGGGGGGGACCAACGGCGGTCTTTTAAACCTTATTCCTTGAATTAGTAGGAAATAGCATGTTTTCTGACTATCAATAAACACAAGTTAGGAACTCAAACTCCACTGTATTTATTTGTTTGAAACTTTCATAGAGCTGCTGCTTAGCCTTTAATGATTTTAAAGTTTTACCTTTCCTCACATATTTAGTGTAGGAGAATTATAAGCAATATAATTTGAAACCTTTTAACACCATTGTACCTAAGTATAATAATAATACAGCTATAAAGAAATGTAGTGACTGTAGGTAGGTGATACCCACCTTTGGGGATTTCCATCATTGACTTATGCTGAGTCAGGAAACCCATTATCTCACACTATCTGTCACATCAAATACAGTGCATGTGCTTTCGTGTACTGTGATTCAGCGAACAGGGCTACAGAGAAAGGAAACCACACAGGCTCATACAGGAACAAGAGGGACAAACAGAGCAGTCATCTTCTTTTAATGTGAGGTAGAAGTTCATAGACCGCTTGATTTAAATATGCTCATAAATATGTCATGTTCATAATGGCCTTGACGTGGAATGAACTATGGATGTAATGGCTAGACATATGACACTTTTAGCGAGGGGCGGGGGCTTCTTTGATTTTGCTTTTTAGTCAAGGCCTTATGTGTGAGTGTGAATGCTGAAAGCCCATGATAATTTTTGTGGAAATGTGTGTACAGATGCATGCACAGATCGGGTACTCTTGTTTGGTATGTACAATGTTCGAGTACTTAATAAATAGATCAGCTATCAGTCAGACATTAAAACCTTTTAGAACTATCTAATTTAACAAAAATACACCCAAGGTTTGTGCTATAACATGAGGTATTGGTACTGGTTTTACTGATCTTTCAGTCCCGTTATTACCGTTTATAGGTTTTAAGATACATTCATTCATTCATTCATTATCTGTAACCGCTTATTCAGTTCAGGGTCGCGGTGGGTCCAGAGCCTACCTGGAATCACAGGGCGCAAGGTGGGAATACACCCTGGAGGGGGCGCCAGTCCTTCACAGGACAACACACACACTCACACATTCACTCACACACTCACACCTATGGTCACTTTTTTGAGTCGCCAATCCATCTTCCAAGGTGTGTCTTTTGGACTGTGGGAGGAAACCGGAGCGCCCAGAGGAAACCCACGCAGACACAGGGAGAACACACCACACTCCTCACAGACAGTCACCCGGAGGAAACCCACGCAGACACAGGGAGAACACACCACACTCCTCACAAACAGTCACCCGGAGGAAACCCACGCAGACACAGGGAGAACACACCACACTCCTCACAAACAGTCACCCGGAGGAAACCCACGCAGACACAGGGAGAACACACCACACTCCTCACAGACAGTCACTCGGAGGAAACCCACGCAGACACAGAGAGAACACACCAGCTCCTCACAGACAGTCACTCGGAGGAAACCCACGCAGACACAGGGAGAACACACCACTCTCCTCACAGACAGTCACCCGGAGGAAACCCACACAGACACAGGGAGAACACACCACACTCCTCACAGACAGTCACCCGGAGGAAACCCACGCAGACACAGGGAGAACACACCACACTCCTCACAGACAGTCACCCGGAGGAAACCCACGCAGTCACAGGGAGAACACACCACACTCCTCACAGACAGTCACCCGGAGGAAACCCACGCAGACACAAGGAGAACACACCACACTCCTCACAGACAGTCACCCGGAGGAAACCCACGCAGACACAGGGAGAACACACCACACTCCTCACAGACAGTCACCTGGAGGAAACCCACGCAGACACAAGGAGATCACACCACACTCCTCACAGACAGTCACCCGAAGCGGGAACTTTTAAGATACAGAATACAGAAAAAGCAGTTTGTTTTCTTATTATATTCCTCAAAGTAAAATAGTTCCATTCCTTCACACTTTCCTTCAAGCTGTTTTTTGCCAAGCTCTGCTTTTGAACTGGTTCCATTCAGGATTTTTGAACCTTGGTGCTATCCAGCAAACCAGCCTACATATCCTTAAGCTTTGATGAGAACCAAGGCTGTGTCAGTACTGTCTGTTTTTACCAGAGATGTAGATAAATGGATAGAGTCAAGATACAGTCAAAGATAATTCACTGTTTACAGTGGGTACAGATCATGATTTATGATATACGTGTAATTGATGCAGAGTTGTCTTTTTAAGCTCGTTGTAGAGCCGTTTTCTTGAGCTTGTGAACGAGAGCAGAATTGCCTCGAATTGCACCAATCCCAGCCCCAGAAAACACACAGTTGGAGCATTTTCCTGTTTTTATTTCCTTGCAAATTTCTTCTTTTTTAAAGTTAGAATGCAGAATAACGGTCTGTGGCAGAGTGAGAGTTTAATCTCCTTGCTTCTTTTTGAGCTTCTTTAGCCCAACATCCCGACAAATGTCCTTACAGTTTAAGCTGGGAACAGATCCTTTGGGTTCCGAAACCATTGTATATTGGTGGAAATGTGCTGAACTGTTTAGAATTAGGCGGCACGGTGGCGCAGCAGGTAGTGTCGCAGTCACACAGCTCCAGGGGCCTGGAGGTTGTGGGTTCGATTCCAGCTCCGGGTGACTTTCTGTGAGGAGTTGGTGTGTTCAGTCCGTGTGGGTTTCCTCCGGGTGCTCCGGTTTCCTCCCACAGTCCAAAAACACACGTTGCAGGTGAATTGGCGACTCAAAAGTGTCCGTAGGTGTGAGTGAATGTGTGTGTGTCTGTGTTGCCCTGTGAAGGACTGGCGCCCCCTCCAGGGTGTATTCCCGCCTTGCGCCCGATGATTCCAGGTAGGCTCTGGACCCCCCGCGACCCTAAATTTGATAAGCGGTTACAGATAATGGATGGATGGATGGATGTTTAGAATTAGGTGCGTGAACAGGAAATGAAGCAGTGTCACATTGGTGGAAAAGGGCTGTCGGGCTGTTAGACCCCTTGTAAGCACTGCTTGGCTAGGCTACAGTGTATGTGGCGGAGTAATACTTGAAAAGCTTTGGTCAGAGTTGGTCTAGATGGTCTCTCTGCCAATCACATTGTAGGGTCAGATATAACTGTGGTGTAATTGGACATATGTAAAGCCCTAGGATCAGTTACAACAATATTAGTTTTACTGTATTACTGTACAAGAGGGTGATGCGGTTTATAGTAGTATACGCATGTATCCACATTTCAGACATGGGTGGGATTGTTGTGTTGGCGTTGAATAACGGTCCTCTAACGGTTTATACCATCCCTTGGGTGTCTCCTCTACATCTGACACAGACGCTCGCATGCATACACACAGTGTAGAGGCAAGGCAGTTAACACCTCCTGCTAGGCTGCTCCGTTGCTACCATATGGTGCAACACCCTGTCTCTGAGGAGCAAAGGTCAGAGATCACCGCCATGATTCGCTGCTTCTTAGAGCTATTATGGGGGAGGTGAGCTCCTATCTTCTCCATTCTGCTGAGCTGATGAGCTACATCTCAGTATATGTGTTTAGGTTAAAGGATTATTAGCTGCTAATGGATAGCATGATGTAAAAGGTCTATAACCATTTGGGTTGGCAGAAATAACGGCAAGAAATACTATAAAACACAATTGACAAACCAAGCATTTATATGCAAGGAGGTATCGTGTTATCTGAAGACCTTGTGTTGTCGCAGTGCTCAACGGGGCTTTAAACAGGGCTGTATGTTTTATTTATTTATTTTCTGAAGCTCTGAGAACCACAGTGTTTTGTGTCATTAGACTGAGAATGTCGACACACCGTGTATGCCGTCTTACAGTCTGAAAACATGCAGCAGGACAGCTACGTTCATCCTGCTCAATTAGTATCAAAGTGTGACACTCCTGCAGTGGATGCTTAGACTGTAATAGCAGTGTGTCCACTCCACTCTATTCGTGTAAGTGCAGTCTTGTACTTGGACATCATTAAGATTTTTGACTTCTGTCCGAATGCTTGCGGTTCTCTTCGTCTGTCAGCAACAGAGAGAGTGAGAGTGGTGGACGGCGATAAGTCATTGGTTGTTTGGATGATGCTTGTGCTATGCTGGCAGAGTGAACCCTGTTAAATAAACTGCAGGGCTGTTGGCCCCAGCATGACTGTGCAAGCCTTTGCTCTCTAAATAATGGCATTGCACCAGGCACTGGGCATCCGGCCCAAATCATACCATTTCATTAAAGCTTTCCTCCAGCTCCTCTACCTATATGTTTGTCAGGTTGGAAGGCCTTATGGACATGACATTGGAGTTGTCCATTTTGAGCTGGCCCACTTTTTCAAAAGGGCTCTGTCACTGTAAATTCTTACTGACAGTCTGGCTTAGCTTAGCGTCACTGATAGCCAGCTGTCTCAGGCTTGCTGCTTCTATGTGGGGCTTGAAATGGGGGTTTTCCTATCTGCTTCATTCCCTGTCTCTGTCATATTTCAGCTTCTAGAGGCCTCACATTTTTGCATGTTTTTTTCCACCAAACCCCAGACGTTACACTAAATTTTTTTGGGGGGGGCGGTTAAATGTGGTCGGTCCATCATGGCTGACAAAATCGACATTTATATTTGGGCTCTGTTTGATGCGTCAGATTTATTCATCATTTCAGGGAACTTGTGGCTGGGTGGGTTCCTCAAATCAAGTCTAAGACACCTCATTTAGCGAATTAAAGACTTCCGAAGGCAATAATTAGATGAATGCAGTGGTCAATTAGGATTGCAGAAAGATGGACCTCCGGGTGACTGTCTGTGAGGAGTGTGGTGTGTTCTCCCTGTGTCTGCGTGGGTTTTCCTCCGGGTGACTGTCTGTGAGGAGTGTGGTGTGTTCTCCCTGTGTCTGCGTGGGTTTCCTCCGGGTGACTGTCTGTGAGGAGTGTGGTGTGTTCTCCCTGTGTCTGCGTGGGTTTCCTCCGGGTGACTGTCTGTGAGGAGTGTGGTGTGTTCTCCCTGTGTCTGCGTGGGTTTCTTCTGGGTGACTGTCTGTGAGGAGTGTGGTGTGTTCTCCCTGTGTCTGCGTGGGTTTCCTCCGGGTGACTGTCTGTGAGGAGTGTGGTGTGTTCTCTCTGTGTCTGCGTGGGTTTCCTCCGGGTGACTGTCTGTGAGGAGTGTGATGTGTTCTCCCTGTGTCTGCGTGGGTTTCCTCCGGGTGACTGTCTGTGAGGAGTGTGGTGTGTTCTCCCTGTGTCTGCGTGGGTTTCCTCCAGGTGCTCCAGTTTCCTCCCACAGTCCAAAAACACACGTTGGGAGGTGAATTGGCGACTCAAAAGTGTCTGTAGGTGTGAGTGTGTGTGTGTGTGTGTGTGTTGCCCTGTGAAGGACTGGCGATCCCTCCAGGGTGTGTTCCTGCCTTGTGGCCAATGATTCCAGGTAGGCTCTGGACCCACCGGACCTACAGGAATGGTGCTCGTGTATAGCCATCAAAAACAGTGCTGAAATACAAATGAGTGGTGATAGATATTTACTTATGCATTGTTTCTATTAATAGAGCTGTAACACATGAAGCAGATTTTCATCACCTAGGGTTAGACTGTCTCTATGCTCGCAGAGGTCATTTATCTCTATCTCTTTTCTGTCTCTCACCCTTCTCTTTGTTCCCGTCTTCTGTCTTTCTCCCATTGAGTTTCGATCCTAGTAAGGAGTGCACTTAACCCTTATCAGTAAGTCGCTATCCCTGTCCCTGTAGGATAAGGAGTGGGATGTTTATGCGTGAGACAGGATTATCAGGCTTTTATCAGCACCTGCTGAGTGCCAGTGCATGTCATGTGACTGTCCCTCTCTAAAACCATTACACTGTAGTGACCGATGACATGCTTCAATGTGCACTGACTGGTTTCTGCCTTCAAAGGATGTCTGTGAATCACAGTTTTCAAGAAAAAGACACACACACTCACACACACACCCTTACCTGTCTTGTCCTGCACAGTGTAGTCTTAACTAATTTGGCTTCATTACGACTTGAGCTCTGATGAAGTTTAACAGAAATTTAAAACAGAAAAATGTTCTGTATTTTAGTCTTTTCTTGACACTGAAATAAAAAGAAACCAGTCAAATATAGAGAATTGAAGCTTTACATTGAATATAATTTTAATACAAATGTATCTGTAGTTCATAAATAATAAAAAAGTTGGTGTGTTCTCCCTGTGTCTGTGTGGGTTTCCTCCGGGTGACTGTCTGTGAGGAGTGTGGTGTGTTCTCCCTGTGTCTGCGTGGGTTTCCTCCGGGTGACTGTCTGTGAGGAGTGTGGTGTGTTCTCCCTGTGTCTGCGTGGGTTTCCTCCGGGTGACTGTCTGTGAGGAGTGTGGTGTGTTCTCTCTGTGTCTGCGCGTGGGTTTCCTCCGGGTGACTGTCTGTGAGGAGTGTGGTGTGTTTTCTCCTGTGTCTGCTGCGTGGGTTTCCTCCGGGTGACTGTCTGTGAGGAAGTGTGGTGTGTTCTCCCTGTGTCTGCGTGGGTTTCTTCCGGGTGACTGTCTGTGAGGTGTGTGTGTGTGTTCTCCCTGTGTCCGCGTGGGTTTCCTCCGGTGACTGTCTGTGAGTGAGTGTGTGTTCTCTCTGTGTCCTCTGTTTCCTCCGTGATCTGTCTGTGATAAGTGTGTGTGTTTTCCCTGTGTCTGCTGTGTTCCTCCGTACTGTCTGTGATGTGTGGTTTGTACGTGTTCTCTCTGTGTCTGTGTTAGTATTTATCATGTACTCTGTGTTGAGTGTTCTCTCCTGTCTTCTGTGTGATTACTCCATATAATCTATTTAAACATTTCTATCATGTGTTCTCCTGTGTCTAACCGTGGTTTCTGAGACTTGTCTGTGATCGTGTGTGTTCTCTCGGTTGCTGTCGTTAACCGACTGTTGTGCTATCTGTGTCTGTGTTTCTACCTGTACTGTATTTAGGAGTTGTGTGTGTTCTCTCTGTGTCTGTAACTCTAGTTGGTTTCCTCCTGTTCACGTTCTTCTGAGTGATGTCTGACTGTTACTCTATTTAACATTTTATCCATACATGTCTCTATATTATGTAAATTCTCCTGTAATCTATTCTCCTGTGTCTGCGTGGTTCCTCGTGAGTCTGTGAGAGTGTGTTGTTTTCCTCGAACTGATAATAGTGTTATTGTTTAACATAGTGATATCTCTGTGATTATGTAAGTGTTTGTCCGTTCCTCGTGTTTCTGTGAGGAGTGTGTCGTGTGTTCTCCTGTGTCGCGTGGTTTCTCCGGGTGACTGGCTGTGAGGAGTGTGTGTGTTCTCTGTGTCTGCGTGGTTCCTCCGGGTGACTGTCTGTCGATTGAGTGTGGTGTGTTTCTCCTGTAGTCTGTTTAACCGTTTATTCATAATATCTTCTATGTATATAAAGTATACTTAGTGTTCTCGTCTTCTGTGTGTTTCTCTCAACATATTTTCCCTACTCCAGAATTCGTGATGTCAATATGACCGTAGTGTGTGATGTTATATAGTTCGTATTATGTGAGTAGATAAAAACATGCTGTCCTCCTGTAGTTTACCTGCATTGCGCCCACTCCAGGGTTTATTCCTGCCTTGCGCCCAACTGACCCGCATGACCTAATTGATCAGCCCTGACCTAATGACTAAGAATGAATTCGATAATTAATGAGCAAATCAAAGAAAGAGAGACGTTGAGAAATATAAACTCCTGTTGTCTCTCTAAGGTCTTTGGCCTAAATTTCACAGGACAGTTGACAGACAGGGAGGCTCAAGGAGGTTAACATTAGGTCAGTTCTGTCTCCAGCAGTAGTGTCAAGAGTCAGGTGCAGAAGACATCATGAATCTAAGGCCGTTTTCCAACAGTCTGTGTTCAAAATGAGTCACCTATCATATATTCAAAGGAAGTGAGTGTCAGCCATCACCAAGTGTAGTGATATAAAATGGGGTAGGGTTATTATATTTTATTGCATCCTTTAGAACACAAAACATGACTCAGGTTTCTGTCAATGACACATGTAAATGTGATAAATATGTCTGTAAATTAGGTGCATCTATTTATTCAGTGAAGTCTAGCATGGTGTTAGAAACAGTTCTGCGGTCTACATTCATTCTGCTGTTTCCTCTTGGCCTTTTATAGCCACTTTTACGAGCAATGGGTTTTCAGTTTTCACAGCACAAAAAACAAACAGCCTTCTGTGTTAGAAGCATCATTTGGAACACTAAAGTGTCAATGTGTGCCGTCTGACTTCTCTGATCAGTGAGCAGCTGGACTGCCTCATTTAGCTCCATCTGGCCGCTGAGTGGTTTGTTTTCTGGACTTTTCTCATGTTTGTTCCTGGGGTGCTTTTATAGCAGAGGGAGTGGAAAAGTGAAGAGGGGGAGACACGTAGAGGAGCTAAAATTAAACATCTCAGTGATAGTGAGTCACAGTAGGCCGAGCAACAAAGGGAATCTGCGTCATTTCTGTCAACACGAGGAGAAGAAGAAGAGAGGAGACGCAGCATTTTGTTTTCTTCCTTCACAACAGAGTTTAGCGGGATACAGCAGTGTTTTCAGTCTTTAATTATAGACTATGTTGCTATCCTTGGTGCTGAAATATAAAATCACTTCATAATGATTTTAAAAATTGTTTTCTCCACTCCTCTGTATCAGTTGGTTTACAGACTGATGACATACAGTTCCCAGATCAGCCAACTTAGCCTTGGGTTCCCCAAAGCTTATAAATGTGATGAATAAAAGTGTAATTAATGGTCTCCATTGGATTCCAGAGCCAGGGTTCACTGTCTGTAGGATTAGTATACCGCATATGTCCATTAGTATACTAAGTTTGACCAAATATGTGATCATTCATTCATTCATTCACTCATTATCTGTAAGCGCTTATCCAATTCAGGGTCGCGTGGGGTCCAGAGCCTACCTGAAATCATTGGGCGCAAGGCAGGAATACACCCTGGAGGGGGCGCCAGTCCTTCACAGGGCAACACACACACACACACACACATTCACCTACGGACATTTTTGAGTCGCCAATCCACCCACCAACATGTGTTTTTGGACTGTGGGAGGAAACCGGAGCACCCGGAGGAAACCCACGCAGACACAGGGAGAACACACCACACTCCTTCCCTTCCCACAGACAGTCACCCGGAGGAAACCCACACAGACACAGGGAGAACACACCACACTCCTCACAGACAGTCACCCGGAGGAAACCCACGCAGACACAGGGAGAACACACCACACTCCTCACAGACAGTCACCCGGAGGAAACCCACACAGACACAGGGAGAACACACCACACTCCTCACAGACAGTCACCCGGAGGAAACCCACGCAGACACAGGGAGAACACACCACACTCCTCACAGACAGTCACCCGGAGGAAACCCACGCAGACACAGGGAGAACACACCACACTCCTCACAGACAGTCACCCGGAGGAAACCCACACAGACACAGGGAGAACACACCACACTCCTCACAGACAGTCACCCGGAGGAAACCCACGCAGACACAGGGAGAACACACCACACTCCTCACAGACAGTCACCCGGAGGAAACCCACGCAGACACAGGGAGAACACACCACACTCCTCACAGACATTA
>NW_027100886.1:0-22018 GCF_029633855.1 Hoplias malabaricus
ACAATCTGTCTCTTTCTCTGAGTGTTTTTTGGGAGAGTTTTCTGACTTGTGCGATCTAAGCTCCGCCCACTGTGGCAAAAAAAAAAAATCCTCTCAGCTGTATCACGTGACAGCTATAGAGACACCAACAATTGGAATAGGCAGTCTAAACCACACAGCGACCTCTGCTGGTCAGTTGAAATCAGTGCTTTAAATAGGCCCTCAGACTGAAAATTTTTAGCCACCATGGTTGAGAAACATAGTTGGATCTCTGAAGCCAAGAACACCCTGAGCGAGCCGAAGGCGGAGCGGGACCCTAGGGCCCCCTGAACCTGTGAAATACAATATCATCTAAATAAATAAATCAATTAAAAAAAAAAAAAAACTTCTCAGCTGCATCACGTGACAGCTATACAGACACCAACAATTGGAATAGGCAGTCTAAACCACACAGCGACCTCTGCTGGTCAGTTGAATTCAGTATTTTAAATAGGCCTGTACATGTCTATTCTTTTAATTCATGGTGAATTAACAAAAAATGGCGAGAATTAGAGCTTTCTTTGCCATCCTTGAGAAGTTTAGTCACTTCATAGGATATGTTATCATGTTAAACCTGGCCGAAAAATAATCTGTCTCTTTCTCTGAGTGTTTTTTGGGAGAGTTTTCTGACTTGCGCGATCTAAGCTCCGCCCACTGTGGCAAAAAAAAAAAATCCTCTCAGCTGTATCACGTGACAGCTATAGAGGCACCCTCAATTGGAATAGGCAGTCTAAACCACACAGCGACCTCTGCTGGTCAGTTGAAATCAGTGCTTTAAATAGGCCCTCAGACTGAAAATTTTAGCCACCATGGTTGAGAAACATAGTTGGATCTCTGAAGCCAAGAACACTCTGAGCGAGCCGAAGGCGAGCGGAGCGAAGCCGGGCTCAGGCGGCCTCGGAGAGGGACCCTAGGGCCCCCTGACCCTGTGAAATACAATATCATATTAAAAAAAAAAAAAAAAAAAAAAAAAAAAACTTCTCAGTTGCATCACGTGACAGCTATAGAGACACCAACAATTGGAATAGGCAGTCTAAACCACACAGCGACCTCTGCTGGTCGGTTGAATTCAGTATTTTAAATAGGCCTGTACATGTCTATTCTTTTAATTCATGGTGAATTAACAAAACATGGCGGGAATTAGAGCTTTCTTTGCCATCCTTGAGAAGTTTAGTCACTTCATAGGATATGTTATCATGTTAAACCTGGCCGAAAAACAATCTGTCTCTTTCTCTGAGTGTTTTTTGGGAGAGTTTTCTGACTTGTGCGATCTAAGCTCCGCCCACTGTGGCAAAAAAAAAAAAAATCCTCTCAGCTGTATCACGTGACAGCTATAGAGGCACCCTCAATTGGAATAGGCAGTCTAAACCACACAGCGACCTCTGCTGGTCAGTTGAAATCAGTGCTTTAAATAGGCCCTCAGACTGAAAATTTTAGCCACCATGGTTGAGAAACATAGTTGGATCTCTGAAGCCAAGAACACCCTGAGCGAGCCGAAGGCGGAGCGGGACCCTAGGGCCCCCTGACCCTGTGAAATACAATATCATCTAAATAAATAAATCAATTAAAAAAAAAAAAAAAAAACTTCTCAGCTGCATCACGTGACAGCTATAGAGACACCAACAATTGGAATAGGCAGTCTAAACCACACAGCGACCTCTGCTGGTCAGTTGAATTCAGTATTTTAAATAGGCCTGTACATGTCTATTCTTTTAATTCATGGTGAATTAACAAAAAATGGCGGGAATTAGAGCTTTCTTTGCCATCCTTGAGAAGTTTAGTCACTTCATAGGATATGTTATCATGTTAAACCTGGCCGAAAAACAATCTGTCTCTTTCTCTGAGTGTTTTTTGGGAGAGTTTTCTGACTTGTGCGATCTAAGCTCCGCCCACTGTGGCAAAAAAAAAAAAAATCCTCTCAGCTGTATCACGTGACAGCTATAGAGGCACCCTCAATTGGAATAGGCAGTCTAAACCACACAGCGACCTCTGCTGGTCAGTTGAAATCAGTGCTTTAAATAGGCCCTCAGACTGAAAATTTTAGCCACCATGGTTGAGAAACATAGTTGGATCTCTGAAGCCAAGAACACCCTGAGCGAGCCGAAGGCGGAGCGGGACCCTAGGGCCCCCTGACCCTGTGAAATACAATATCATCTAAATAAATAAATCAATTAAAAAAAAAAAACAAAAAACTTCTCAGCTGCATCACGTGACAGCTATAGAGACACCAACAATTGGAATAGGCAGTCTAAACCACACAGCGACCTCTGCTGGTCAGTTGAATTCAGTATTTTAAATAGGCCTGTACATGTCTATTCTTTTAATTCATGGTGAATTAACAAAAAATGGCGAGAATTAGAGCTTTCTTTGCCATCCTTGAGAAGTTTAGTCACTTCATAGGATATGTTATCATGTTAAACCTGGCCGAAAAATAATCTGTCTCTTTCTCTGAGTGTTTTTTGGGAGAGTTTTCTGACTTGCGCGATCTAAGCTCCGCCCACTGTGGCAAAAAAAAAAAATCCTCTCAGCTGTATCACGTGACAGCTATAGAGGCACCCTCAATTGGAATAGGCAGTCTAAACCACACAGCGACCTCTGCTGGTCAGTTGAAATCAGTGCTTTAAATAGGCCCTCAGACTGAAAATTTTAGCCACCATGGTTGAGAAACATAGTTGGATCTCTGAAGCCAAGAACACTCTGAGCGAGCCGAAGGCGAGCGGAGCGAAGCCGGGCTCAGGCGGCCTCGGAGAGGGACCCTAGGGCCCCCTGACCCTGTGAAATACAATATCATATAAATAAATAAATCAATTAAAAAAAAAAAAAAAAAAAAAAAACTTCTCAGTTGCATCACGTGACAGCTATAGAGACACCAACAATTGGAATAGGTAGTCTAAACCACACAGCGACCTCTGCTGGTCAGTTGAATTCAGTATTTTAAATAGGCCTGTACATGTCTATTCTTTTAATTCATGGTGAATTAACAAAAAATGGCGGGAATTAGAGCTTTCTTTGCCATCCTTGAGAAGTTTAGTCACTTCATAGGATATGTTATCATGTTAAACCTGGCCGAAAAACAATCTGTCTCTTTCTCTGAGTGTTTTTTGGGAGAGTTTTCTGACTTGTGCGATCTAAGCTCCGCCCACTGTGGCAAAAAAAAAAAAAATCCTCTCAGCTGTATCACGTGACAGCTATAGAGGCACCCTCAATTGGAATAGGCAGTCTAAACCACACAGCGACCTCTGCTGGTCAGTTGAAATCAGTGCTTTAAATAGGCCCTCAGACTGAAAATTTTAGCCACCATGGTTGAGAAACATAGTTGGATCTCTGAAGCCAAGAACACCCTGAGCGAGCCGAAGGCGGAGCGGGACCCTAGGGCCCCCTGACCCTGTGAAATACAATATCATCTAAATAAATAAATCAATTAAAAAAAAAAAAAAAACTTCTCAGCTGCATCACGTGACAGCTATAGAGACACCAACAATTGGAATAGGCAGTCTAAACCACACAGCGACCTCTGCTGGTCAGTTGAATTCAGTATTTTAAATAGGCCTGTACATGTCTATTCTTTTAATTCATGGTGAATTAACAAAAAATGGCGAGAATTAGAGCTTTCTTTGCCATCCTTGAGAAGTTTAGTCACTTCATAGGATATGTTATCATGTTAAACCTGGCCGAAAAACAATCTGTCTCTTTCTCTGAGTGTTTTTTGGGAGAGTTTTCTGACTTGCGCGATCTAAGCTCCGCCCACTGTGGCAAAAAAAAAAAATCCTCTCAGCTGTATCACGTGACAGCTATAGAGGCACCCTCAATTGGAATAGGCAGTCTAAACCACACAGCGACCTCTGCTGGTCAGTTGAAATCAGTGCTTTAAATAGGCCCTCAGACTGAAAATTTTAGCCACCATGGTTGAGAAACATAGTTGGATCTCTGAAGCCAAGAACACTCTGAGCGAGCCGAAGGCGAGCGGAGCGAAGCCGGGCTCAGGCGGCCTCGGAGAGGGACCCTAGGGCCCCCTGACCCTGTGAAATACAATATCATATAAATAAATAAATCAATTAAAAAAAAAAAAAAAAAAAAAAAACTTCTCAGTTGCATCACGTGACAGCTATAGAGACACCAACAATTGGAATAGGTAGTCTAAACCACACAGCGACCTCTGCTGGTCAGTTGAATTCAGTATTTTAAATAGGCCTGTACATGTCTATTCTTTTAATTCATGGTGAATTAACAAAAAATGGCGGGAATTAGAGCTTTCTTTGCCATCCTTGAGAAGTTTAGTCACTTCATAGGATATGTTATCATGTTAAACCTGGCCGAAAAACAATCTGTCTCTTTCTCTGAGTGTTTTTTGGGAGAGTTTTCTGACTTGTGCGATCTAAGCTCCGCCCACTGTGGCAAAAAAAAAAAAAATCCTCTCAGCTGTATCACGTGACAGCTATAGAGGCACCCTCAATTGGAATAGGCAGTCTAAACCACACAGCGACCTCTGCTGGTCAGTTGAAATCAGTGCTTTAAATAGGCCCTCAGACTGAAAATTTTAGCCACCATGGTTGAGAAACATAGTTGGATCTCTGAAGCCAAGAACACCCTGAGCGAGCCGAAGGCGGAGCGGGACCCTAGGGCCCCCTGACCCTGTGAAATACAATATCATCTAAATAAATAAATCAATTAAAAAAAAAAAAAAAACTTCTCAGCTGCATCACGTGACAGCTATAGAGACACCAACAATTGGAATAGGCAGTCTAAACCACACAGCGACCTCTGCTGGTCAGTTGAATTCAGTATTTTAAATAGGCCTGTACATGTCTATTCTTTTAATTCATGGTGAATTAACAAAAAATGGCGAGAATTAGAGCTTTCTTTGCCATCCTTGAGAAGTTTAGTCACTTCATAGGATATGTTATCATGTTAAACCTGGCCGAAAAATAATCTGTCTCTTTCTCTGAGTGTTTTTTGGGAGAGTTTTCTGACTTGCGCGATCTAAGCTCCGCCCACTGTGGCAAAAAAAAAAATCCTCTCAGCTGTATCACGTGACAGCTATAGAGGCACCCTCAATTGGAATAGGCAGTCTAAACCACACAGCGACCTCTGCTGGTCAGTTGAAATCAGTGCTTTAAATAGGCCCTCAGACTGAAAATTTTAGCCACCATGGTTGAGAAACATAGTTGGATCTCTGAAGCCAAGAACACTCTGAGCGAGCCGAAGGCGAGCGGAGCGAAGCCGGGCTCAGGCGGCCTCGGAGAGGGACCCTAGGGCCCCCTGACCCTGTGAAATACAATATCATATAAATAAATAAATCAATTAAAAAAAAAAAAACTTCTCAGTTGCATCACGTGACAGCTATAGAGACACCAACAATTGGAATAGGCAGTCTAAACCACACAGCGACCTCTGCTGGTCAGTTGAATTCAGTATTTTAAATAGGCCTGTACATGTCTATTCTTTTAATTCATGGTGAATTAACAAAAAATGGCGGGAATTAGAGCTTTCTTTGCCATCCTTGAGAAGTTTAGTCACTTCATAGGATATGTTATCATGTTAAACCTGGCCGAAAAACAATCTGTCTCTTTCTCTGAGTGTTTTTTGGGAGAGTTTTCTGACTTGTGCGATCTAAGCTCCGCCCACTGTGGCAAAAAAAAAAAAATTCTCTCAGCTGTATCACGTGACAGCTATAGAGGCACCCTCAATCGGAATAGGCAGTCTAAACCACACAGCGACCTCTGCTGGTCAGTTGAAATCAGTGCTTTAAATAGGCCCTCAGACTGAAAATTTTTAGCCACCATGGTTGAGAAACATAGTTGGATCTCTGAAGCCAAGAACACCCTGAGCGAGCCGAAGGCGGAGCGGGACCCTAGGGCCCCCTGAACCTGTGAAATACAATATCATCTAAATAAATAAATCAATTAAAAAAAAAAAAAAAACTTCTCAGCTGCATCACGTGACAGCTATAGAGACACCAACAATTGGAATAGGCAGTCTAAACCACACAGCGACCTCTGCTGGTCAGTTGAATTCAGTATTTTAAATAGGCCTGTACATATCTATTCTTTTAATTCATGGTGAATTAACAAAAAATGGCGAGAATTAGAGCTTTCTTTGCCATCCTTGAGAAGTTTAGTCACTTCATAGGATATGTTATCATGTTAAACCTGGCCGAAAAATAATCTGTCTCTTTCTCTGAGTGTTTTTTGGGAGAGTTTTCTGACTTGCGCGATCTAAGCTCCGCCCACTGTGGCAAAAAAAAAAATCCTCTCAGCTGTATCACGTGACAGCTATAGAGGCACCCTCAATTGGAATAGGCAGTCTAAACCACACAGCGACCTCTGCTGGTCAGTTGAAATCAGTGCTTTAAATAGGCCCTCAGACTGAAAATTTTAGCCACCATGGTTGAGAAACATAGTTGGATCTCTGAAGCCAAGAACACTCTGAGCGAGCCGAAGGCGAGCGGAGCGAAGCCGGGCTCAGGCGGCCTCGGAGAGGGACCCTAGGGCCCCCTGACCCTGTGAAATACAATATCATATAAATAAATAAATCAATTAAAAAAAAAAAAAAAAAAAAAAAAAAAAAAAAAAAAAAAAACTTCTCAGTTGCATCACGTGACAGCTATAGAGACACCAACAATTGGAATAGGCAGTCTAAACCACACAGCGACCTCTGCTGGTCAGTTGAATTCAGTATTTTAAATAGGCCTGTACATGTCTATTCTTTTAATTCATGGTGAATTAACAAAAAATGGCGGGAATTAGAGCTTTCTTTGCCATCCTTGAGAAGTTTAGTCACTTCATAGGATATGTTATCATGTTAAACCTGGCCGAAAAACAATCTGTCTCTTTCTCTGAGTGTTTTTTGGGAGAGTTTTCTGACTTGTGCGATCTAAGCTCCGCCCACTGTGGCAAAAAAAAAAAAATCCTCTCAGCTGTATCACGTGACAGCTATAGAGGCACCCTCAATTGGAATAGGCAGTCTAAACCACACAGCGACCTCTGCTGGTCAGTTGAATTCAGTGCTTTAAATAGGCCCTCAGACTGAAAATTTTAGCCACCATGGTTGAGAAACATAGTTGGATCTCTGAAGCCAAGAACACTCTGAGCGAGCCGAAGGCGAGCGGCGCGAAGCCGGCCTCAGGCGGGCTCGGAGCGGGACCCTAGGGCCCCCTGACCCTGTGAAATACAATATCATATAAATAAATAAATCAATTAAAAAAAAAAACTTCTCAGTTGCATCACGTGACAGCTATAGAGACACCAACAATTGGAATAGGCAGTCTAAACCACACAGCAACCTCTGCTGGTCAGTTGATTTCAGTATTTTAAATAGGCCTGTACATGTCTATTCTTTTAATTCATGGTGAATTAACAAAAAATGGCGGGAATTAGAGCTTTCTTTGCCATCCTTGAGAAGTTTAGTCACTTCATAGGGTATGTTATCATGTTAAACCTGGCCGAAAAACAATCTGTCTCTTTCTCTGAGTGTTTTTTGGGAGAGTTTTCTGACTTGTGCGATCTAAGCTCCGCCCACTGTGGCAAAAAAAAAAAAAAAATCCTCTCAGCTGTATCACGTGACAGCTATAGAGGCACCCTCAATTGGAATAGGCAGTCTAAACCACACAGCGACCTCTGCTGGTCAGTTGAAATCAGTGCTTCAAATAGGCCCTCAGACTGAAAATTTTAGCCACCATGGTTGAGAAACATAGTTGGATCTCTGAAGCCAAGAACACCCTGAGCGAGCCGAAGGCGGAGCGGGACCCTAGGGCCCCCTGACCCTGTGAAATACAATATCATCTAAATAAATAAATCAATTAAAAAAAAAAAAAACTTCTCAGCTGCATCACGTGACAGCTATAGAGACACCAACAATTGGAATAGGCAGTCTAAACCACACAGCGACCTCTGCTGGTCAGTTGAATTCAGTATTTTAAATAGGCCTGTACATGTCTATTCTTTTAATTCATGGTGAATTAACAAAAAATGGCGGGAATTAGAGCTTTCTTTGCCATCCTTGAGAAGTTTAGTCACTTCATAGGATATGTTATCATGTTAAACCTGGCCGAAAAATAATCTGTCTCTTTCTCTGAGTGTTTTTTGGGAGAGTTTTCTGATTTGCGCGATCTAAGCTCCGCCCACTGTGGCAAAAAAAAAATCCTCTCAGCTGTATCACGTGACAGCTATAGAGACACCAACAATTGGAATAGGCAGTCTAAACCACACAGCGACCTCTGCTGGTCAGTTGAATTCAGTGCTTTAAATAGGCCCTCAGACTGAAAATTTTAGCCACCATGGTTGAGAAACATAGTTGGATCTCTGAAGCCAAGAACACTCTGAGCGAGCCGAAGGCGAGCGGAGCGAAGCTGGCCTCAGGCGGGCTCGGAGCGGGACCCTAGGGCCCCCTGACCCTGTGAAATACAATATCATATAAATAAATAAATCAATTAAAAAAAAAAACTTCTCAGTTGCATCACGTGACAGCTATAGAGACACCAACAATTGGAATAGGCAGTCTAAACCACACAGCGACCTCTGCTGGTCAGTTGAATTCAGTATTTTAAATAGGCCTATACATGTCTATTCTTTTAATTCATGGTGAATTAACAAAAAATGGCGGGAATTAGAGCTTTCGTCGCCATCCTTGAGAAGTTTAGTCACTTCATAGGATATGTTATCATCTTAAACCTGGCCGAAAAATAATCTGTCTCTTTCTCTGAGTGTTTTTTGGGAGAGTTTTCTGACTTGCGCGATCTAAGCTCCGCCCACTGTGGCAAAAAAAATAAATCCTCTCAGCTGCATCACGTGACAGCTATAGAGACACCAACAATTGGAATAGGCAGTCTAAACCACACAGCGACCTCTGCTGGTCAGTTGAATTCAGTATTTTAAATAGGCCTGTACATGTCTATTCTTTTAATTCATGGTGAATTAACAAAAAATGGCGGGAATTAGAGCTTTCTTTGCCATCCTTGAGAAGTTTAGTCACTTCATAGGATATGTTATCATGTTAAACCTGGCCGAAAAACAATCTGTCTCTTTCTCTGAGTGTTTTTTGGGAGAGTTTTCTGACTTGTGCGATCTAAGCTCCGCCCACTGTGGCAAAAAAAAAAAAAAATCCTCTCAGCTGTATCACGTGACAGCTATAGAGGCACCCTCAATTGGAATAGGCAGTCTAAACCACACAGCGACCTCTGCTGGTCAGTTGAAATCAGTGCTTTAAATAGGCCCTCAGACTGAAAATTTTTAGCCACCATGGTTGAGAAACATAGTTGGATCTCTGAAGCCAAGAACACCCTGAGCGAGCCGAAGGCGGAGCGGGACCCTAGGGCCCCCTGAACCTGTGAAATACAATATCATCTAAATAAATAAATCAATTAAAAAAAAAAAAAAAACTTCTCAGCTGCATCACGTGACAGCTATAGAGACACCAACAATTGGAATAGGCAGTCTAAACCACACAGCGACCTCTGCTGGTCAGTTGAATTCAGTATTTTAAATATGCCTGTACATGTCTATTCTTTTAATTCATGGTGAATTAACAAAAAATGGCGAGAATTAGAGCTTTCTTTGCCATCCTTGAGAAGTTTAGTCACTTCATAGGATATGTTATCATGTTAAACCTGGCCGAAAAATAATCTGTCTCTTTCTCTGAGTGTTTTTTGGGAGAGTTTTCTGACTTGCGCGATCTAAGCTCCGCCCACTGTGGCAAAAAAAAAAAATCCTCTCAGCTGTATCACGTGACAGCTATAGAGGCACCCTCAATTGGAATAGGCAGTCTAAACCACACAGCGACCTCTGCTGGTCAGTTGAAATCAGTGCTTTAAATAGGCCCTCAGACTGAAAATTTTAGCCACCATGGTTGAGAAACATAGTTGGATCTCTGAAGCCAAGAACACTCTGAGCGAGCGGAAGGCGAGCGGAGCGAAGCCGGGCTCGGAGCGGGACCCTAGGGCCCCCTGACCCTGTGAAATACAATATCATCTAAATAAATAAATCAATTAAAAAAAAAAAAAAAACTTCTCAGCTGCATCACGTGACAGCTATAGAGACACCAACAATTGGAATAGGCAGTCTAAACCACACAGCGACCTCTGCTGGTCAGTTGAATTCAGTATTTTAAATAGGCCTGTACATGTCTATTCTTTTAATTCATGGTGAATTAACAAAAAATGGCGGGAATTAGAGCTTTCTTTGCCATCCTTGAGAAGTTTAGTCACTTCATAGGATATGTTATCATGTTAAACCTGGCCGAAAAACAATCTGTCTCTTTCTCTGAGTGTTTTTTGGGAGAGTTTTCTGACTTGTGCGATCTAAGCTCCGCCCACTGTGGCAAAAAAAAAAAAAAATCCTCTCAGCTGTATCACGTGACAGCTATAGAGGCACCCTCAATTGGAATAGGCAGTCTAAACCACACAGCGACCTCTGCTGGTCAGTTGAAATCAGTGCTTTAAATAGGCCCTCAGACTGAAAATTTTTAGCCACCATGGTTGAGAAACATAGTTGGATCTCTGAAGCCAAGAACACCCTGAGCGAGCCGAAGGCGGAGCGGGACCCTAGGGCCCCCTGACCCTGTGAAATACAATATCATCTAAATAAATAAATCAATTAAAAAAAAAAAAAAAAACTTCTCAGCTGCATCACGTGACAGCTATAGAGACACCAACAATTGGAATAGGCAGTCTAAACCACACAGCGACCTCTGCTGGTCAGTTGAAATCAGTGCTTTAAATAGGCCCTCAGACTGAAAATTTTAGCCACCATGGTTGAGAAACATAGTTGGATCTCTGAAGCCAAGAACACCCTGAGCGAGCCGAAGGCGGAGCGGGACCCTAGGGCCCCCTGACCCTGTGAAATACAATATCATCTAAATAAATAAATCAATTAAAAAAAAAAAAAAAAAAACTTCTCAGCTGCATCACGTGACAGCTATAGAGACACCAACAATTGGAATAGGCAGTCTAAACCACACAGCGACCTCTGCTGGTCAGTTGAATTCAGTATTTTAAATAGGCCTGTACATGTCTATTCTTTTAATTCATGGTGAATTAACAAAAAATGGCGGGAATTAGAGCTTTCTTTGCCATCCTTGAGAAGTTTAGTCACTTCATAGGATATGTTATCATGTTAAACCTGGCCGAAAAATAATCTGTCTCTTTCTCTGAGTGTTTTTTGGGAGAGTTTTCTGACTTGCGCGATCTAAGCTCCGCCCACTGTGGCAAAAAAAAAAATCCTCTCAGCTGTATCACGTGACAGCTATAGAGACACCAACAATTGGAATAGGCAGTCTAAACCACACAGCGACCTCTGCTGGTCAGTTGAATTCAGTGCTTTAAATAGGCCCTCAGACTGAAAATTTTAGCCACCATGGTTGAGAAACATAGTTGGATCTCTGAAGCCAAGAACACTCTGAGCGAGCCGGGCTCAGGCGGCCTCGGAGAGGGACCCTAGGGCCCCCTGACCCTGTGAAATACAATATCATATAAATAAATAAATCAATTAAAAAAAAAAAAAAAAAAAAACTTCTCAGTTGCATCACGTGACAGCTATAGAGACACCCTCAATTGGAATAGGCAGTCTAAACCACACAGCGACCTCTGCTGGTCAGTTGAAATCAGTGCTTTAAATAATAATAATAATAATAATACATTTTATTTCATAGCGCCTTTCTAACACTCAAGGACACTTTACAATTAGAACAGCAAGAAATAAAATAAATAAATTTATACATAAAATATAAGTAAAAGAAACGATTAAAATATGACGCGGTTAAAAACATGGATCAGTTAAACATTAAAAGCAATCTTGTACAGGTGAGTTTTTATTGAGGATTTGAACTGTAGAAGTGAATTTATGTTCCTTATGTCAGGTGGCAGCGAATTCCAAAGCCGGGGAGCAGAGCGACTGAAAGCTCTACTCCCCATGGTGGTGAGACGGGCGCAGGGGACAGTCAGGTGAATAGAGGAGGAAGATCTGAGAGTGCGAGATGGAGTAGCGACAGTGAGAAGATCAGAAAGATAGGGTGGGCCGAGGTTATGGATGGCTTTGAAAGTGAGTAGAAGGATTTTATAGTCTATACGGAACTTGATTGGGAGCCAGTGGAGTTGAGACAGTACAGGAGTGATGTGGTGGAATGAAGGGGTTTTTGTGATGATACGGGCAGCTGAGTTTTGAACCAATTGAAGCTTATGGAGAGATTTGTGTGGAAGACCAAAAAGCAGGGAATTGCAATAGTCGAGGCGGGAAGTCACGAGGCTGTGTACGAGGATGGCAGAGGTATGTGGTGTGAGGGCAGGACGAAGGCGACTGATATTACGTAGATGAAAGTAGGCGGACTGGGTAATTTTATTGATATGTGATTTAAATGATAAAGAATTGTCAAGGATGACACCCAGGCTTTTTATCTGAGAGGAAGGGAAAACAGATGTGTTATCAATGTCAATTAAGGGACTGTTAGTTTTTGAGAGTATTGATTTAGTGCCAACAAGTAGAACCTCGGTTTTATCACTGTTTAGTTTTAATAGATTTGCAGTGAACCAGGATTTTATTTCTGTCAGACAATCAGTAAGGGAGGAGAGTGGGATGTGGAGAGTGGGTTTACAGGAGAAATAGAGCTGGGTGTCATCTGCATAACAGTGGAAGCTAATGTTGTGTTTTCGAAAGATATGGCCAAGGGGAAGGAGATAGATAATGAAAAGAAGGGGCCCCAAAACAGAGCCCTGGGGCACACCTGAAGTAACAGGGAAAGATTGAGAAGTAAATGATTTGATATGAACGAACTGAGTGCGGCAAGAGAGATATGATTTAAACCAGTTTAGGGGAGTTTGAGTGATTCCAATGGAGGAAAGTCTGTTTAGGAGGGTGGTGTGGCAGATGGTGTCGAATGCTGCACTTAAGTCAAGGAGGATAAGGATGGAGAGTAGTCCTGAATCGGCCGCCATAAGGAGGTCATTTGTGACTTTTATAAGGGCGGTTTCCGTGCTGTGTAGTGGGCGGAATCCAGATTGGAACTGTTCATAGAGGTTATTATTTTTTAAGTGATTGTGAAGTTGCGAAGCTACTACCTTTTCTAGAATTTTTGATATGAAGGGAAGATTAGAGATGGGCCGTAGGTTATTAAAATCAGTGGGGTCTGAGCCAGTTTTTTTCAGAATTGGAGTTATTGCAGTAGTTTTAAAATGAGCAGGAACAGTCCCAGTGGAAAGAGAAGAGTGTGTAATGTTGGTGATGATGGGGACTAGTGAGGGCTGACAGGCTTTCACTAGGACCGAAGGGAGAGGGTCTAGTATGCAGGTGGAAGGCTTTAGCTTCTGGATGATATCAGAGATATCTGAGGTAGTGGGAAGCTGAAAGGCAGACCAAGAATGAGCAAGAGGAGAAAAGTCAGGGAGCAAACTGGGAGTGGATTGTACATTAAGAAGGTGGTGGATTGTATGGATTTTGACAGTGAAGAATGACATGAGTGAGTTACAGAAATCAGTAGAGTACAGGTGAGATGGGATAGAGTCCGGGGCTTGGGTAATACTTTTATATAATGAGAAAAGTGACTTGGCATTACCTTCATTAGAGCAGATTATATCAGTATAATGATTTGTTTTTGTATGGATAATACATTCCTTATATTGTAACATATGATTTTTATACATTTCCTTATGAACAGATAGTCCAGTTTTCTTATAGAGCCGCTCTAGCTTCCGTCCTTTGGCCTTCATAAGCCGAAGTTCGGGTGTAAACCAAGGGGCTGAGTTTGTGAAAGTTACTGACTTAGTTTTTAGTGGGGCTAGTGAGTCAAGTACAGAATGAAGACCAGTGTTATAGCGAGCAATAAGATCGTCGAGGGTGGTTAGGTGATGAGTGTCAAAGATGGAGTTGATACTAGAGGAGAGCAAATCCAAATTAATGTCCTTAATATTTCGGAAGGAAATGAAGCGGGGAAGTTTGGTGACATTTAGTAAAAGACTGACATTGAATGAGAGGAGGAAATGATCAGTTATTGGGAGTTCATCAGCTGTAAGGTCCAAAGGAGAGACACCTGAGCAGCAAATTAAGTCCAGAATGTGACCCTTGGAGTGAGTGGGAGCATTGGTGTACTGCCGAAACCCAAAACCCTCAAGACAGCACATAAAATCTTTGGTAAGAGGGTTGTTTATGTTGTCCATATGAATATTAAAATCACCCAGCACGATGTTATTAGGTGACAGGGTTGACAGGTGTGTGAGAAGAGTGGCAGAGTTATTTAAAAATGTACTGTTGGGTTTTGGTGGGCGATAGATGACTGTAATTATGGTTGGTGTAGATCCAGACAGTTTACATGCAGCTGATTCAAACGAGGAGAAGGTAGGGACAGATACTGGCGAGACTTTCCACTTCTCGCTGTGAATTATCGCGAGACCACCTCCTCGGCCGGTGTCACGTGGTTTGCAGGTGTAAACAAACCCCGATGGAGTCGATTCATTGAGTTGTGTGAAGTCATTTGTTAATTGCCAGGTTTCTGTTAAACAGAGAAAGTCAAGCTTACGGTCCGTGATGAGATCTTGGATGAGATGTCCTTTGTTTGTGAGTGAGCGGATGTTGAGCAGACCGAAGTTGACAGTGGAGTTGGGAAATGATGTAGCTGGAGTGTTAGCCGACCGAGCTAGGCGGGCTAGCACCCTGTGATCAGCAATCCGACCTGTGTTGCATCGGGAACGGCGAGAAATGGACCAGATAGATTTTATTGCCTTTGATGAGTCTTCATGAACATTCCGATGAGACCCGCGGTGGATGTATCTCCGTCGAGGAGTGAAGACAATGTCCGGGTGTAGCAGTAGATCTGATGGAGTAGCAGACCGACTGAATCGGAAACGGAGAAGCTCAGCAACAGAATACTGCAGCAGACCCATTACAGGTTTGTGAAATAGCAATAGTCCAGGCAGACAGTGTAGGCTTGCTTAAAATATTTAAAAGATTAGGGGAAATAAATAAAACTAGCAGTTTTTCGGGTGAGCAGCGGCAGCAAGTCGCGCCAGCGTTCACTCAGCGTCCCGAAGCCAAATAGGCCCTCAGACTGAAAATTTTAGCCACCATGGTTGAGAAACATAGTTGGATCTCTGAAGCCAAGAACACCCTGAGCGAGCCGAAGGCGGAGCGGGACCCTAGGGCCCCCTGACCCTGTGAAATACAATATCATCTAAATAAATAAATCAATTAAAAAAAAAAAAAAACTTCTCAGCTGTATCACGTGACAGCTATAGAGGCACCCTCAATTGGAATAGGCAGTCTAAACCACACAGCGACCTCTGCTGGTCAGTTGAAATCAGTGCTTTAAATAGGCCCTCAGACTGAAAATTTTAGCCACCATGGTTGAGAAACATAGTTGGATCTCTGAAGCCAAGAACACTCTGAGCGAGCCGAAGGCGAGCGGAGCGAAGCCGGGCTCAGGCGGCCTCGGAGAGGGACCCTAGGGCCCCCTGACCCTGTGAAATACAATATCATATAAATAAATAAATCAATTAAAAAAAAAAAAAAAAAAAAAAACTTCTCAGTTGCATCACGTGACAGCTATAGAGACACCAACAATTGGAATAGGCAGTCTAAACCACACAGCGACCTCTGCTGGTCAGTTGAATTCAGTATTTTAAATAGGCCTGTACATGTCTATTCTTTTAATTCATGGTGAATTAACAAAAAATGGCGGGAATTAGAGCTTTCTTTGCCATCCTTGAGAAGTTTAGTCACTTCATAGGATATGTTATCATGTTAAACCTGGCCGAAAAACAATCTGTCTCTTTCTCTGAGTGTTTTTGGGGAGAGTTTTCTGACTTGTGCGATCTAAGCTCCGCCCACTGTGGCAAAAAAAAAAAAAAATCCTCTCAGCTGTATCACGTGACAGCTATAGAGGCACCCTCAATTGGAATAGGCAGTCTAAACCACACAGCGACCTCTGCTGGTCAGTTGAAATCAGTGCTTTAAATAGGCCCTCAGACTGAAAATTTTAGCCACCATGGTTGAGAAACATAGTTGGATCTCTGAAGCCAAGAACACCCTGAGCGAGCCGAAGGCGGAGCGGGACCCTAGGGCCCCCTGACCCTGTGAAATACAATATCATCTAAATAAATAAATCAATTAAAAAAAAAAAAAAAAACTTCTCAGCTGTATCACGTGACAGCTATAGAGACACCAACAATTGGAATAGGCAGTCTAAACCACACAGCGACCTCTGCTGGTCAGTTGAATTCAGTATTTTAAATAGGCCTGTACATGTCTACTCTTTTAATTCATGGTGAATTAACAAAAAATGGCGGGAATTAGAGCTTTCTTTGCCATCCTTGAGAAGTTTAGTCACTTCATAGGATATGTTATCATGTTAAACCTGGCCGAAAAACAATCTGTCTCTTTCTCTGAGTGTTTTTGGGGAGAGTTTTCTGACTTGTGCGATCTAAGCTCCGCCCACTGTGGCAAAAAAAAAAAAAAATCCTCTCAGCTGTATCACGTGACAGCTATAGAGGCACCCTCAATTGGAATAGGCAGTCTAAACCACACAGCGACCTCTGCTGGTCAGTTGAAATCAGTGCTTTAAATAGGCCCTCAGACTGAAAATTTTAGCCACCATGGTTGAGAAACATAGTTGGATCTCTGAAGCCAAGAACACCCTGAGCAAGCCGAAGGCGGAGCGGGACCCTAGGGCCCCCTGACCCTGTGAAATACAATATCATCTAAATAAATAAATCAATTAAAAAAAAAAAAAAAAACTTCTCAGCTGTATCACGTGACAGCTATAGAGACACCAACAATTGGAATAGGCAGTCTAAACCACACAGCGACCTCTGCTGGTCAGTTGAATTCAGTATTTTAAATAGGCCTGTACATGTCTACTCTTTTAATTCATGGTGAATTAACAAAAAATGGCGGGAATTAGAGCTTTCTTTGCCATCCTTGAGAAGTTTAGTCACTTCATAGGATATGTTATCATGTTAAACCTGGCCGAAAAACAATCTGTCTCTTTCTCTGAGTGTTTTTTGGGAGAGTTTTCTGACTTGTGCGATCTAAGCTCCGCCCACTGTGGCAAAAAAAAAAAATCCTCTCAGCTGTATCACGTGACAGCTATAGAGGCACCCTCAATTGGAATAGGCAGTCTAAACCACACAGCGACCTCTGCTGGTCAGTTGAAATCAGTGCTTTAAATAGGCCCTCAGACTGAAAATTTTAGCCACCATGGTTGAGAAACATAGTTGGATCTCTGAAGCCAAGAACACCCTGAGCGAGCCGAAGGCGGAGCGGGACCCTAGGGCCCCCTGACCCTGTGAAATACAATATCATCTAAATAAATAAATCAATTAAAAAAAAAACAAAAACTTCTCAGCTGCATCACGTGACAGCTATAGAGACACCAACAATTGGAATAGGCAGTCTAAACCACACAGCGACCTCTGCTGGTCAGTTGAATTCAGTATTTTAAATAGGCCTGTACATGTCTATTCTTTTAATTCATGGTGAATTAACAAAAAATGGCGGGAATTAGAGCTTTCTTTGCCATCCTTGAGAAGTTTAGTCACTTCATAGGATATGTTATCATGTTAAACCTGGCCGAAAAACAATCTGTCTCTTTCTCTGAGTGTTTTTTGGGAGAGTTTTCTGACTTGTGCGATCTAAGCTCCGCCCACTGTGGCAAAAAAAAAAAAAATCCTCTCAGCTGTATCACGTGACAGCTATAGAGGCACCCTCAATTGGAATAGGCAGTCTAAACCACACAGCGACCTCTGCTGGTCAGTTGAAATCAGTGCTTTAAATAGGCCCTCAGACTGAAAATTTTAGCCACCATGGTTGAGAAACATAGTTGGATCTCTGAAGCCAAGAACACCCTGAGCGAGCCGAAGGCGGAGCGGGACCCTAGGGCCCCCTGACCCTGTGAAATACAATATCATCTAAATAAATAAATCAATTAAAAAAAAAAAAAAAAACTTCTCAGCTGCATCACGTGACAGCTATAGAGACACCAACAATTGGAATAGGCAGTCTAAACCACACAGCGACCTCTGGTGGTCAGTTGAATTCAGTATTTTAAATAGGCCTGTACATGTCTATTCTTTTAATTCATGGTGAATTAACAAAAAATGGCGGGAATTAGAGCTTTCTTTGCCATCCTTGAGAAGTTTAGTCACTTCATAGGATATGTTATCATGTTAAACCTGGCCGAAAAATAATCTGTCTCTTTCTCTGAGTGTTTTTTGGGAGAGTTTTCTGACTTGCGCGATCTAAGCTCCGCCCACTGTGGCAAAAAAAAAAATCCTCTCAGCTGTATCACGTGACAGCTATAGAGACACCAACAATTGGAATAGGCAGTCTAAACCACACAGCGACCTCTGCTGGTCAGTTGAATTCAGTGCTTTAAATAGGCCCTCAGACTGAAAATTTTAGCCACCATGGTTGAGAAACATAGTTGGATCTCTGAAGCCAAGAACACTCTGAGCGAGCCGGGCTCAGGCGGCCTCGGAGAGGGACCCTAGGGCCCCCTGACCCTGTGAAATAAAATATCATATAAATAAATAAATCAATTAAAAAAACAAAAAAACAAAAACTTCTCAGTTGCATCACGTGACAGCTATAGAGACACCCTCAATTGGAATAGGCAGTCTAAACCACACAGCGACCTCTGCTGGTCAGTTGAAATCAGTGCTTTAAATAGGCCCTCAGACTGAAAATTTTAGCCACCATGGTTGAGAAACATAGTTGGATCTCTGAAGCCAAGAACACCCTGAGCGAGCCGAAGGCGGAGCGGGACCCTAGGGCCCCCTGACCCTGTGAAATACAATATCATCTAAATAAATAAATCAATTAAAAAAAAAAAAAAAAAAAACTTCTCAGTTGCATCACGTGACAGCTATAGAGACACCAACAATTGGAATAGGCAGTCTAAACCACACAGCGACCTCTGCTGGTCAGTTGAATTCAGTATTTTAAATAGGCCTGTACATGTCTATTCTTTTAATTCATGGTGAATTAACAAAAAATGGCGAGAATTAGAGCTTTCTTTGCCATCCTTGAGAAGTTTAGTCACTTCATAGGATATGTTATCATGTTAAACCTGGCCGAAAAATAATCTGTCTCTTTCTCTGAGTGTTTTTTGGGAGAGTTTTCTGACTTGCGCGATCTAAGCTCCGCCCACTGTGGCAAAAAAAAAAAATCCTCTCAGCTGTATCACGTGACAGCTATAGAGGCACCCTCAATTGGAATAGGCAGTCTAAACCACACAGCGACCTCTGCTGGTCAGTTGAAATCAGTGCTTTAAATAGGCCCTCAGACTGAAAATTTTAGCCACCATGGTTGAGAAACATAGTTGGATCTCTGAAGCCAAGAACACCCTGAGCGAGCCGAAGGCGGAGCGGGACCCTAGGGCCCCCTGACCCTGTGAAATACAACATCATCTAAATAAATAAATCAATTAAAAAAAAAAAAAAAACTTCTCAGCTGCATCACGTGACAGCTATAGAGACACCAACAATTGGAATAGGCAGTTTAAACCACACAGCGACCTCTGCTGGTCAGTTGAATTCAGTATTTTAAATAGGCCTGTACATGTCTACTCTTTTAATTCATGGTGAATTAACAAAAAATGGCGGGAATTAGAGCTTTCTTTGCCATCCTTGAGAAGTTTAGTCACTTCATAGGATATGTTATCATGTTAAACCTGGCCGAAAAACAATCTGTCTCTTTCTCTGAGTGTTTTTGGGGAGAGTTTTCTGACTTGTGCGATCTAAGCTCCGCCCACTGTGGCAAAAAAAAAAAAAAATTCTCTCAGCTGTATCACGTGACAGCTATAGAGGCACCCTCAATTGGAATAGGCAGTCTAAACCACACAGCGACCTCTGCTGGTCAGTTGAAATCAGTGCTTTAAATAGGCCCTCAGACTGAAAATTTTAGCCACCATGGTTGAGAAACATAGTTGGATCTCTGAAGCCAAGAACACCCTGAGCGAGCCGAAGGCGGAGCGGGACCCTAGGGCCCCCTGACCCTGTGAAATACAATATCATCTAAATAAATAAATCAATTAAAAAAAAAAAAAAAAACTTCTCAGCTGCATCACGTGACAGCTATAGAGACACCAACAATTGGAATAGGCAGTCTAAACCACACAGCGACCTCTGGTGGTCAGTTGAATTCAGTATTTTAAATAGGCCTGTACATGTCTATTCTTTTAATTCATGGTGAATTAACAAAAAATGGCGGGAATTAGAGCTTTCTTTGCCATCCTTGAGAAGTTTAGTCACTTCATAGGATATGTTATCATGTTAAACCTGGCCGAAAAATAATCTGTCTCTTTCTCTGAGTGTTTTTTGGGAGAGTTTTCTGACTTGCGCGATCTAAGCTCCGCCCACTGTGGCAAAAAAAAAAATCCTCTCAGCTGTATCACGTGACAGCTATAGAGACACCAACAATTGGAATAGGCAGTCTAAACCACACAGCGACCTCTGCTGGTCAGTTGAATTCAGTGCTTTAAATAGGCCCTCAGACTGAAAATTTTAGCCACCATGGTTGAGAAACATAGTTGGATCTCTGAAGCCAAGAACACTCTGAGCGAGCCGGGCTCAGGCGGCCTCGGAGAGGGACCCTAGGGCCCCCTGACCCTGTGAAATAAAATATCATATAAATAAATAAATCAATTAAAAAAACAAAAAAACAAAAACTTCTCAGTTGCATCACGTGACAGCTATAGAGACACCCTCAATTGGAATAGGCAGTCTAAACCACACAGCGACCTCTGCTGGTCAGTTGAAATCAGTGCTTTAAATAGGCCCTCAGACTGAAAATTTTAGCCACCATGGTTGAGAAACATAGTTGGATCTCTGAAGCCAAGAACACCCTGAGCGAGCCGAAGGCGGAGCGGGACCCTAGGGCCCCCTGACCCTGTGAAATACAATATCATCTAAATAAATAAATCAATTAAAAAAAAAAAAAAAACTTCTCAGCTGCATCACGTGACAGCTATAGAGACACCAACAATTGGAATAGGCAGTTTAAACCACACAGCGACCTCTGCTGGTCAGTTGAATTCAGTATTTTAAATAGGCCTGTACATGTCTATTCTTTTAATTCATGGTGAATTAACAAAAAATGGCGGGAATTAGAGCTTTCTTTGCCATCCTTGAGAAGTTTAGTCACTTCATAGGATATGTTATCATGTTAAACCTGGCCGAAAAACAATCTGTCTCTTTCTCTGAGTGTTTTTTGGGAGAGTTTTCTGACTTGTGCGATCTAAGCTCCGCCCACTGTGGCAAAAAAAAAAAAATCCTCTCAGCTGTATCACGTGACAGCTATAGAGGCACCCTCAATTGGAATAGGCAGTCTAAACCACACAGCGACCTCTGCTGGTCAGTTGAAATCAGTGCTTTAAATAGGCCCTCAGACTGAAAATTTTAGCCACCATGGTTGAGAAACATAGTTGGATCTCTGAAGCCAAGAACACCCTGAGCGAGCCGAAGGCGGAGCGGGACCCTAGGGCCCCCTGACCCTGTGAAATACAATATCATCTAAATAAATAAATCAATTAAAAAAAAAAAAAAAACTTCTCAGCTGCATCACGTGACAGCTATAGAGACACCAACAATTGGAATAGGCAGTCTAAACCACACAGCGACCTCTGCTGGTCAGTTGAATTCAGTATTTTAAATAGGCCTGTAAATGTCTACTCTTTTAATTCATGGTGAATTAACAAAAAATGGCGGGAATTAGAGCTTTCTTTGCCATCCTTGAGAAGTTTAGTCACTTCATAGGATATGTTATCATGTTAAACCTGGCCGAAAAACAATCTGTCTCTTTCTCTGAGTGTTTTTTGGGAGAGTTTTCTGACTTGTGCGATCTAAGCTCCGCCCACTGTGGCAAAAAAAAAATCCTCTCAGCTGTATCACGTGACAGCTATAGAGGCACCCTCAATTGGAATAGGCAGTCTAAACCACACAGCGACCTCTGCTGGTCAGTTGAAATCAGTGCTTTAAATAGGCCCTCAGACTGAAAATTTTTAGCCACCATGGTTGAGAAACATA
>NW_027100887.1:0-10000 GCF_029633855.1 Hoplias malabaricus
TAATCTCTCTCTCTCTCCCTCTTTCTCTCTCTCTCTCTGTCTCTCTCTCTCTCTCTTCTCTCCACTCTCTCTCCTCTTCTCTCTCTCTCTCTCTCTCTCTCTCTCTCTCTCTCCTCTCTCTCTCTCTTTCTCTACTCTCTCTAACTCTCTCTCTCTCTCTTTCTCTCTCTCTCTTTCTCTCCTCTCTCTCTCTCTGTGTCTCTCCTCTCTCTCTCTCTCTCTCTCTCTCTCTCTCTCTCTCTCTCCACTCTCTCTCTCTCTCTCCTCTCTCTCTCTCTCTCCTCTCTCTCACTCTCTCTCTTCTCCTTTCTCTCCTCTCTCTCTCTCTGTGTCTCTCCTCTCTCTCTCTCTCTCTCTCTCTCTCTCTCTCTGACTGTGTGTGTGTGTGTGTGTGTGTGTTAGATCTGGAGCTGAGGTTTGATGAACGTGTGTTAAACACAGAGCAGTCGGTTACAAGAGCAGCACACACTCATCCAGGTAACACTATTACTGAGAGTGTTTTTCAGTCATAAAACTAATCTATTTTCCATTATTCAAGAACTTCAGATGAACAGAGACATTTTTCATTCAGAATAAACACAGTATGTTTTTTTTTTATTAAAATATTCACAGCACGCTAAAAGTAAAACTAAGGAACCGAACACTGATCCCCTCTCACAGTGGAATGTTTTAACTCTGCGGAGCTGGTTATCAACAGAATTATGGCTGATTCCATCAAAACAACTGACCACTAACTTATACTCTTCCCCTGAGATCACTCTCCAGTGACTCGGAGTGTTTCTGATCTGTTTACTGATCCAGCAGGAGATCCTCCTTCCCAGGAAGTTTATGTTTAATTATGTAATTAGTGCCTGGAGGGCAGTTACAGCGTAGTGACCAATTTCCTGCTGAAATTATTTGCTGAAGACTAACTGCGTAAGATCTGACTGGAAGTCGTGGTGCTGTGTATGAAGGATGCGTACAGATTCATGTAAATACCTGAGTATTTGTAAGAGGTAAAGAGCGGATACTCAGTTCATCGTTAGAGAAGAGTAGAGTATGATACCAGTCGAACACCAACTCTCTGATTCTCAACCGAGAGATACATAAATGTCTATAGCGTTTAAGAACAGACGACTAAATGGTATGAATTACATCACAACCATGACTAAATGCACATCAGGCACAGTTAGACACCTCCTGCCCCGAGGCACAATTAGACACCTCCAAGGAACAGCAAAATGGTCTAGGGGCAGTTAGGACACCAAAAGGGTTGGAACTCGAGCAAGTGACATTTGGTCAAGAGTTTCCAGAGTGTGTGTCTGTGTGTTTGTGTGTAAACAGCATGCAGAAGGAGATTTGTTAATATCCTACAAAGTTGTGAATTTTCAAACATTACCAGGAGAACATAACAGAGCCCATAAAACCCCAAACAAACCCTACCATACACAAACAAACCCTACCAAACCCAAACAAACCCTACCATACACACAACCAAACCCAAATAAACCCTACCATACCCAACCCAACCCAAACAAACCCTACCATACACACCCCGAACCCAAACAAACCCTACCATACACAACCGAACCCAAACAAACCCTACCATACCCAACCCAACCCAAACAAAACCCTACCATACATAACCCAACCCAAACAAACCCTACCATACACAACCGAACACAAACAAACTGTAACCATACACAACCGAACCCAAACAAACCCCTACCATACACAACCGAACCCAAACAAACGGTACCATACACAACCGAACCCAAACAAACCCTACCATACACAACCGAGCCCAAACAAACCCTACCATACACAACCGAACCCAAACAAACTCTACCATACACAACCGAACCCAAACACACCCTACCATACACAACCGAACCCAAACAAATCCTACCATACACAACCCAACCCAAACAAACCCCTACCATACATAACCTCTACAAAGTTGTGAATGTTCAAACATTACCAGGAGAAACATAACAGAGCCCATAAAACCCCAAACAAACCCTACCATACAGAAACAAACCCTACCAACCCAAACAAACCCTACCATACACAACCCAACCCAAATAAACCCTACCATACCCAACCAAACCCAAATAAACCCCTACCATACACAACCAAACCCAAACAAACCCTACCATACACAACCGAACCCAAACAAATCCTACCATACACAAACCGAACCCAAACAAACCCTACCATACACAACCGAACCCAAACAAACCCTACCAATACCCAACCCCAACCCAAACAAACCCTACCATACATAAAACCCAACCCAAACAAACCCTACCATACACAACCGAACCCAAACAAACTGTACCATACACAACCGAACCCAAACAAACCCTACCATACACAACCGAACCCAAACAAACTGTACCATACACAACCGAACCCAAACAAACCCTACCATACACAACCGAACCCAAACAAACTCTACCATACACAACCAAACCCAAACACACCCTACCATACACAATCGAACCTAAACAAACCCTACCATACACAACCGAACCCAAACAAACTCTACCATACACAACCGAACCCAAACAAACCCTACCATACACAACCGAACCCAAACAAACTCTACCATACACAACCGAACCCAAACACACCCTACCATACACAACCTAACCCAAACAAACCCTATCATACACAACCTAACCCAAACAAACCTTACCATACACAACCGAACCCAAAACAAACTCTACCATACACAACCGAAACCAAACACACCCTACCATACACAACCAAACCCCAAACAAACCCTACCATACACACAACCGAACCCAAACAAACCCTACCATACACAACCGAACCCAAACAAACCCTACCATACACAACCGAACCCAAACAAGCTCTACCATACACAACCGAACCCAAATAAACCCTACCATACCATACACAACCCAAAAAAAAACCCTACCCATACACAACCGAACCCAAACAAACCCTACCATACACAACCGAACCAAACAAACTGTACCATACACAACCGAACCCAAACAAACCCTACCATACACAACCGAACCCAAACAAACCCTACCATACACAACTGAACCCAAACAAACCCTACCATACACAACCGAACCCAAACAAACCCTACCATACACAACCGAACCCAAACAAACTCTACCATACACAACTGAACCCAAACAAACCCTACCATAAACAACCTAACCCAAACAAACCCCTACCATACACAACCGAACCCAAACAAACCCTACCATACACAACCGAACCCAAACAAACCCTACCACACACAACCGAACCCAAACAAACTCTACCATACAGCAACCAAACCCAAACAAACCCTACCATACACAACCAAACCCCAAACAAACCCTACCATACACTACCAACCCAAACTAACTCTACCATACACAACCAAACCCTACCATACAGTACCAAACCCAAACAAACCCTACCATACACAAACAAACCCAAACAAACACTACCATACACAACCAATCCCAAACAAACCCTACCATACACCAACCAAACCCCAAACCAAACCCTACCATACACTACCAAACCCAAACAAACTCTACCATACACAACCAAACCCAAACAAACTCTACCATACACAACCAAACCCAAACAAACCCTACCATACACAAACAAACCCAAACAAACACTAACATACACAACCAATCCCAAACAAACCCTACCATACACCAACCACAAACCCAAACAAACCCTACCATACACTACCAAACCCAAACAAACTCTACCATACACAACCAAACCCCAAACAAACTCTACCATACACAACCGAACCCAAAACAAACTGTACCATACACAACCGAACCCAAACAAACCCTACCATACACAACCGAACCCAAACAAACGGAACCATACACAACCAAACCCAAACAAACCCTACCATACACAACCGAGCCCAAACAAACCCTACCATACACAACCGAACCCAAACAAACCCTACCATACACAACCGAACCCAAACAAACTCTACCATACACAACCAAACCCAAACACACCCTACCATACACAACCGAACCCAAACAAATCCTACCATACACAACCCAACCCAAACAAACCCTACCATACATAACCTCTACAAAGTTGTGAATGTTCAAACATTACCAGGAGAACATAACAGAGCCCATAAAACCCCCAAACAAACCCTACCATACACAAACAAACCCTACCAAACCCAAACAAACCCTACCATACACAACCGAACCCAAATAAACCCTACCCATACCCAACCCAACCCAAATAAACCCTACCATACACAACCAAACCCAAACAAACCCTACCATACACAACCGAACCCAAACAAATCCTACCATACACAACCGAACCCAAACAAACCCTACCATACACAACCGAACCCAAACAAACCCTACCATACCCCAACCCAACCCAAACAAACCCTACCATACATAACCCAACCCAAACAAACCCTACCATACACAACCGAACCCAAACAAACTGTACCATACACAACCGAACCCAAACAAACCCTACCATACACAACCGAACCCAAACAAACTGTACCATACACAACCGAACCCAAACAAACCCTACCATACACAACCGAACCCATACAAACCCCTACCATACACAACCGAACCCAAACAAACTCTACCATACACAACCAAACCCAAACACACCCTACCATACACAACCGAACCCAAACAAACCCCTACCATACACAACCGAACCCAAACAAACCCTATCATACACAACCTACCCCAAACAAACCTTACCATACACAACCGAACCCAAACAAACTCTACCATACACAACCGAACCCAAACACACACCCTACCATACACAACCAAACCCAAACAAACCCTACCATACACAACCGAACCCAAACAAACCCTACCATACACAACCGAACCCAAACAAACCCTACCATACACAACCGAACCCAAACAAACTCTACCATACACAACCGAACCCAAATAAACCCTACCATACCATACACAACCCAAAAAAACCCTACCATACACAACCGAACCCAAACAAACCCTACCATACACAACCGAACCCAAACAAACTGTACCATACACAACCGAACCCAAACAAACCCTACCATACACAACCGAACCCAAACAAACCCTACCATACAAAACTGAACCCAAACAAACCCTACCATACACAACCGAACCCAAACAAACCCTACCATACACAACCGAACCCCAAACAAAACTCTACCATACACAACCGAACCCAAATAAACCCTACCATACCATACACAACCCAAAAAAACCCTACCATACACAACCGAACCCAAAACAAACCCTACCATACACAACCGAACCCAAACAAACTGTACCATACACAAACCGAACCCAAACACAAACTCTACCATACACAACCGAACCCAAACACACCCTACCATACACAACCGAACCCAAACAAATCCTACCATACACAACCCAACCCAAACAAACCCTACCATACATAACCTCTACAAAGTTGTGAATGTTCAAGACATTACCAGGAGAACATAACAGAGCCCATAAAACCCCAAACAAACCCTACCATACACAAACAAACCCTACCAAACCCAAACAAACCCTACCATACACAACCGAACCCCAAATAAACCCCTACCATACCCAACCCCAACCCAAATAAACACCCTACCATACACAACCAAACCCAAACAAACCCTACCATACACAACCGAACCCAAACAAATCCTACCATACACAACCGAACCCAAACAAACCCTACCATACACAACCGAACCCAAACAAACCCTACCATACCCAACCCAACCCAAACAAACCCTACCATACATAACCCAACCCAAACAAACCCTACCATACACAACCGAACCCAAACAAACTGTACCATACACAACCGAACCCAAACAAACCCTACCATACACAACCGAACCCAAACAAACTGTACCATACACAACCGAAACCAAACAAACCCTACCATACACAACCGAACCCATACAAACCCTACCATACACAACCGAACCCAAACAAACTCTACCATACACAACCAAACCCAAACACACCCTACCATACACAACCGAACCCAAACAAACCCTACCATACACAACCGAACCCAAACAAACCCTACCATACACAACCGAACCCAAACAAACTCTACCATACACAACCGAACCCAAACACACCCTACCATACACAACCAAACCCAAACAAACCCTACCATACACAACCGAACCCAAACAAACCCTACCATACACAACCGAACCCAAACAAACCCTACCATACACAACCAAACCCAAACAAACCCTACCATACACTACCAAACCCAAACAAACTCTACCATACACAACCAAACCCAAACAAACTCTACCATACACAACCAAACCCAAACAAACCCTACCATACACAACCAAACCCAAACAAACCCTACCATACACAACCAAATCCAAACAAACCCTACCATACACAACCAAACCCAAACAAACCCTACCATACACTACCAAACCCAAACAAACTCTACCATACACAACCAAACCCAAACAAACTCTACCATACACAACCAAACCCAAACAAACCCTACCATACACAAACAAACCCAAACAAACACTACCATACACAACCAATCCCAAACAAACCCTACCATACACCAACCAAACCCAAACAAACCCTACCATACACTACCAAACCCAAACAAACTCTACCATACACAACCAAACCCAAACAAACTCTACCATACACAACCGAACCCAAACAAACTGTACCATACACAACCGAACCCAAACAAACCCTACCATACACAACCGAACCCAAACAAACGGTACCATACACAACCGAACCCAAACAAACCCTACCATACACAACCGAACCCAAACAAACGGTACCATACACAACCGAACCCAAACAAACCCTACCATACACAACCGAGCCCAAACAAACCCTACCATACACAACCGAACCCAAACAAACCCTACCATACACAACCGAACCCAAACAAACGGTACCATACACAACCGAACCCAAACAAACCCTACCATACACAACCGAGCCCAAACAAACCCTACCATACACAACCGAACCCAAACAAACCCTACCATACACAACCGAACCCAAACAAACTCTACCATACACAACCGAACCCAAACACACCCTACCATACACAACCAAACCCAAACAAACTCTACCATACACAACCGAACCCAAACAAACTGTACCATACACAACCGAACCCAAACAAACTCTACCATACACAACCGAACCCAAACACACCCTACCATACACAACCGAACCCAAACAAATCCTACCATACACAACCCAACCCAAACAAACCCTACCATACATAACCTCTACAAAGTTGTGAATGTTCAAACATTACCAGGAGAACATAACAGAGCCCATAAAACCCCAAACAAACCCTACCATACACAAACAAACCCTACCAAACCCAAACAAACCCTACCATACACAACCGAACCCAAATAAACCCTACCATACCCAACCCAACCCAAATAAACCCTACCATACACAACCAAACCCAAACAAACCCTACCATACACAACCGAACCCAAACAAATCCTACCATACACAACCGAACCCAAACAAACCCTACCATACATAACCCAACCCAAACAAACCCTACCATACACAACCGAACCCAAACAAACTGTACCATACACAACCGAACCCAAACAAACCCTACCATACACAACCGAACCCAAACAAACTGTACCATACACAACCGAAACCAAACAAACCCTACCATACACAACCGAACCCATACAAACCCTACCATACACAACCGAACCCAAACAAACTCTACCATACACAACCAAACCCAAACACACCCTACCATACACAACCGAACCCAAACAAACCCTACCATACACAACCGAACCCAAACAAACCCTACCATACACAACCGAACCCAAACAAACTCTACCATACACAACCGAACCCAAACACACCCTACCATACACAACCAAACCCAAACAAACCCTACCATACACAACCGAACCCAAACAAACCCTACCATACACAACCGAACCCAAACAAACCCTACCATACACAACCGAACCCAAACAAACTCTACCATACACAACCGAACCCAAATAAACCCTACCATACCATACACAACCCAAAAAAACCCTACCATACAAAACCGAACCCAAACAAACCCTACCATACACAACCGAACCCAAACAAACTGTACCATACACAACCGAACCCAAACAAACCATACCATACACAACCGAACCCAAACAAACCCTACCATACACAACCAAACCCAAACAAACCCTACCATACACTACCAAACCCAAACAAACTCTACCATACACAACCAAACCCAAACAAACTCTACCATACACAACCAAACCCAAACAAACCCTACCATACACAACCAAACCCAAACAAACCCTACCATACACAACCAAATCCAAACAAACCCTACCATACACAACCAAACCCAAACAAACCCTACCATACACTACCAAACCCAAACAAACTCTACCATACACAACCAAACCCAAACAAACTCTACCATACACAACCAAACCCAAACAAACCCTACCATACACAAACAAACCCAAACAAACACTACCATACACAACCAATCCCAAACAAACCCTACCATACACCAACCAAACCCAAACAAACCCTACCATACACTACCAAACCCAAACAAACTCTACCATACACAACCAAACCCAAACAAACTCTACCATACACAACCGAACCCAAACAAACTGTACCATACACAACCGAACCCAAACAAACCCTACCATACACAACCGAACCCAAACAAACGGTACCATACACAACCGAACCCAAACAAACCCTACCATACACAACCGAACCCAAACAAACGGTACCATACACAACCGAACCCAAACAAACCCTACCATACACAACCGAGCCCAAACAAACCCTACCATACACAACCGAACCCAAACAAACCCTACCATACACAACCGAACCCAAACAAACGGTACCATACACAACCGAACCCAAACAAACCCTACCATACACAACCGAGCCCAAACAAACCCTACCATACACAACCGAACCCAAACAAACCCTACCATACACAACCGAACCCAAACAAACTCTACCATACACAACCGAACCCAAACACACCCTACCATACACAACCAAACCCAAACAAACTCTACCATACACAACCGAACCCAAACAAACTGTACCATACACAACCGAACCCAAACAAACTCTACCATACACAACCGAACCCAAACACACCCTACCATACACAACCGAACCCAAACAAATCCTACCATACACAACCCAACCCAAACAAACCCTACCATACATAACCTCTACAAAGTTGTGAATGTTCAAACATTACCAGGAGAACATAACAGAGCCCATAAAACCCCAAACAAACCCTACCATACACAAACAAACCCTACCAAACCCAAACAAACCCTACCATACACAACCGAACCCAAATAAACCCTACCATACCCAACCCAACCCAAATAAACCCTACCATACACAACCAAACCCAAACAAACCCTACCATACACAACCGAACCCAAACAAATCCTACCATACACAACCGAACCCAAACAAACCCTACCACACAACCGAACCCAAACAAACCCTACCATACCCAACCCAACCCAAACAAACCCTACCATACATAACCCAACCCAAACAAACCCTACCATACACAACAGAACCCAAACAAACTGTACCATACACAACCGAACCCAAACAAACCCTACCATACACAAAAGAACCCAAACAAACTGTACCATACACAACCGAACCCAAACAAACCCTACCATACACAACCGAACCCATATAAACCCTACCATACACAACCGAACCCAAACAAACTCTACCATACACAACCAAACCCAAACACACCCTACCATACACAACCGAACCCAAACAAACCCTACCATACACAACCGAACCCAAACAAACCCTACCATACACAACCGAACCCAAACAAACCCTACCATACACAACCGAACCCAAACAAACTCTACCATACACAACCGAACCCAAACAGACCCTACCATACACAACCTAAC
>NW_027100887.1:15000-100000 GCF_029633855.1 Hoplias malabaricus
CACCCAGTGATTCCGGGTCGGCTCTGAACCCGGACTGGATAAGGATTACAGATAATGAATGAATGAATGAATGATACCATTCACACTGACTCTAGGGCTTGTATTTTAATGTCCTGTTGTTAATTTTAGGAAACGTTTAAATAAATATTATTTAAATTCTTTTAAATGACACAACTGGAAGAATCCTTGAAGAATCCACTGTCTGCAGCTTAAACAGTAACACACCTGTAAAAACGGACCATGCTTTATGTCTGTAACAGAATATGGTACAAATGTTTAGTTTTTCTAATTGAACAATATTCCCTTTGGAGCTCCAGGTCTGCATAAGTCTGCTGGTGGAGAGAAGTGTGTGTGTGTGTGTGTGTGTGTGTGTGTGTGTGTGTGTGTGAAGGCATGCACGCTGTAGAAGCCATTGAAAGTGTGTGTTATTTAAGGTGCGCAGGGTGGAGGTCAGCTTCTGAAACATTAAACATTGCAGAGAGGGAGAGAGAGACAGAGAGCTAGGGAAAGGCATACAGACACACACACACACACACACACACACACACACATATATATAGGAGGTTTCGTGAGAGTGGAGCAGTCCTGGTTTTCACTGATGTTGGAATTGTTAGCAGACAGTGTGTAATTCAGACACATGCGTGTGCACACACACACTGATACAGATGTGTGGGCATCTGCCTTCCACACACAGTGACATAATGTAGCAATGAACCGAAAGGAAGATGTACACCTGCAGCCTCCTTTATCTCAACGCATTCTGTTATGATTTACACAGTCACAAACACACACACACACACATATTATAGAGAAAACATGTTGTGTGCGTGTGTATGTTTGTATGTGTGTGTGTGTGTGTATGTGTATGTGTATGTCTCTGTGTGTGTGTGTGTGTGTGTGTGTGTGTGTGTGTGTATGTCTCTGTGTTTATGTGTGTATGTGTATGTGTGTATGTGTGTGAGTGTGTGTGTGTGTGTGTGTGTGTATGTATGTGTGTATGTGTATGTTTATGTGTGTGTATGTGTGTGTGTGTGTGTATATATGTGTGTGTGTGTGTATGTATATGTGTGTGTGTATGTGTGTGTGTGTGTCTGTATATATGTGTGTGTGTGTGTATGTATATGTGTGTGTGTATGTGTGTATGTATGTGTGTGTGTGTATGTGTGTATGTGTGTATGTGTATGTTTATGTGTGTGTGTGTGTGTATGTGTGTGTGTGTGTGTGTGTATGTGTATGTGTGTGTGTGTGTATGTGTGTGTGTGTATGTGTGTATGTGTGTATGTGTATGTTTATGTGTGTGTATGTGTGTGTATGTGTGTGTGTGTGTGTATATGTGTATGTTTATGTTTGTGTGTGTGTGTGTGTGTGTATTCTTAATTCTTTTATTTCTGGTTTATTCCTGGTATTTGGAGTTTGTTCCCCGTCTGGGAAGAGTTTACAGTAGATATTGTGTTATAACTGGGAGTTTATAAGGTTTTTCAGCCACATAAACCTTAGTGGGGTCTGGTACTGATGTTGATGATTAGTTCTGGTTCAGAAACACCATTCCATCATGGTCCAAAGTTATTGGTGCTCCATCCACGTCTCCACCTCTGCACCGCACAACACAATCCTCCACTTACGAACTTTCAACTCCTGAACTTTCAAAGTCAGGAGCGTCCATGTCAGTTTGTTTAAAATTTGTTTAAATTGCAGTTGGCAGCAGCGAATAAATTTAGTTCATGTCCTTGCTGCTTGGCAGCGTGCAGTTCACACACTTCGAGTAAACGTTTACAGCAGAGCAGTAGAAGGAGTCACATGTGGGCTTTTCCATCAAGTGTTTTGTGCTTTTTAGAGGAGCGTCCATTCAGAACAGTCCACGCAATTCATTTAAACCCTGTGTTTAATGAAAATAGAATTTGTTGTTTTTTGAAAAAACACATGCCCAGTTTAAATGTGAGGACAGCAACACGTCCAGGCAAAGAGTAAAATAATCCAAGAATCATAATTCTTAAAGTAAAATAGCAAAGATCCAGAGAAATCTCTGTCAAAACAGTTGTCTGATTGTGGTCTTCAGGCCGCTCCGGTGGCACTGCTTTACAGAGCAGACACAGTTATGTAGTGGAAAACACTGGGCTCAGAAACACTTCCCAAAACCACTGTCTGTGAACACTGCTCATCATCACATCCACAAACACTAGCTAAATTTCACATGTGAAAAGAAAAAATAATATAGAAACAGGATCCAGAAACGCCACCACTTTCTCTGGGCCCGAGCTTATTTAAGACGGACTGAGGAGAACTGGAAAAGTGTCCTGTGGCTCAACAAATTAGAGCAAATCAGATGCTGCTTTCTCGGGGCTAAAGAGGAGAGGGACCATCGTATTGTTATAAGCTCACAGTTCAAAAGCCAGCATCCATGAGTGTACAGGCCATGGGTGAAGGTTAGGGTTAGGGTTAGACATGGATCTGTGTGGGTTTCCTCCGGGTGACTGTCTGTGAGGAGTGTGGTGTGTTCTCCCTGTGTCTGCATGGGTTTCCTCCGGGTGACTGTCTGTGAGGAATGTGGTGTGTTCTCCCTGTGTCTGCGTGGGTTTCCTCCGGGCGACTGTCTGTCAGAAGTGTGGTGTGTTCTCCCTGTGTCTGCGTGGGTTTCCTCCGGGTGACTGTCTGTGAGGAGTGTGGTGTGTTCTCCCTGCGTCTGTGTGGGTTTCCTCCGGGTGACTGTCTGTGAGGAGTATGGTGTGTTCTCTCTGTGTCTGTGTGGGTTTCCTCCGGGTGCTCCGGTTTCCTCCCACGCTCCAAAAACACACGTTGGTAGGTGGATTGGCGACTCGAAAGTGTCCGTAGGTGTGAGTAGAAGAGGAGGTGATGTAACATAGTGGTAAAAACGCCATGTCCCAATGTATTTGGCATCAGTTCAGGTAAATATTTTTTTAAATTTTAATTCTAAAAATGTTGTCTTTGTACTATTTTAAATTAAATTTGCACATCACTGCATTTTTAAATTATTTACATTTGTGAGTAGAGGACTTATTCTACTGGGGAGCATTATAACCCTCTAGCCAATACTTGCCACTGGTCACGGTGTCTGTATAATGATATGATAATGATAAATTGCAAAGTCTTCCACACCCAGAGCATGGGGCAGCCCTTGCTCTCTATCCCAGTCTCTAACCATTAGGCCATGGCTGCCTGTGAACTCTAACATTTAACCCTGACCCTAACCCCAAAATAAAATGTGTCAGACTGCACTTTGAGAAATGATCATTTCAGTTTCTTTGTGCAGAAATTAAACATATTTTCTTATGTGTTTATAGTGTGTTATGCGCTAATTCAGTTCTGAACACACTTCACTCATTCTCTCATCGTCCCTCGCTCTCCCAGTGGCGTCAGAACTGGGCCGGAGGCCGCCGCTGACAGAATGTTTGCTGTAAAAATTTTTGTTTTATTAAATCAGCTCTGGACGTGGAGAGACAGTGTGTGTGTGTGTGTGTGTCCACACACGGCTCTGATTAATATTACTCCACATCGGTATTAATCTGGGGCTGAGAACATTCTCAGCTCTCTTATCTGATCTGTTCAGATATAACTTTCAGATTTATTATTATGAGACGGATTATTGGACCATTTGTGTCTGATTATTCATAACTTGGCTTTGATACAGTCACATTGTGGAATGAGCTGATTTTAAAAGCAAATTCAAACAGAAAGATATCACACAGGTGGAGATTGCGGGTTTGAAATGACAGAGCTCTCAACTGACTGCCTTTAGACTGGAATCTTCCATAAGGATAAAAATACACTGACACTGAACTGCTGCGTTAGTGGATGATTTGAAGGTTGCAGTTCAGAGATGGATTTATTTTAAAGTATAAATAACTACACTTTTTTCAGCTACTCTGATCTGAATTAATAAAGCACCAAACCACACAGGAGCACTTTGTAGTTCTACAATTACAGACTGTAGTCTACTTACCCCCTCTCCCCCTGTTCCTCAGTGCTCAGGACCCCCACAGAGCAGGTGTGATGTGGTGGTGGATCATTCTCAGCGCTGCAGTGACACTGACGTGGTGGTGGTGTGTTAGTGTGTGTTGTGCTGGTGTAGAGTGGATCAGACACAGCAGTGCTGCTGGAGTTTTTAAACCCTGTGTCCAATCTCTGTCCACTCTGTGAGACACTCCTCCCTCGTTGGTCCACCTAGTAGATGTAAAGTCAGAGAGAGTAGCTCATCTGTCGCTGCACAGTGTGTGTCGCTCGTCCTCTAGTCCTTCATCAGTGACACAGGACGCTGTCGGCTGGATGTTTTTGGTCGGTGGACTGTTCTCAGTCCAGACACTGAGGGGTTTAAAAACTCCAGCAGCACTGCTGTGTCTGATCCACTCTACACCAGCACAACACACACTAACACACCACCACCACATCAGTGTCACTGCATGCGCTGAGAATGATCCACCACCACATCACACCTGCTCTGTGGGGGTCCTGAGCGCTGAGGAACAGGGGGAAAGGGGGGTAAGAAGACTACAGTCTGCAACTGTTGATTTACAGAGTGTTCCTGTGTGGTCAGTGGGAATGATAAAAGAGGCAGTGAATGTAGAAACAAGGAGGTGGTTCTTAATTATGAGGCTGATTATGGTAGATGTGTATATTATATTCCACAGAGTGAGAGCAGTGATGTGAGAACTGATGAATTCTGATGATTAAAGGTGGAATTAGCCATGTAGCATTAGTGGAGCTTTTGCCACCTGTAGAGCATCCTTAATAATTTAATGAGATGCACATATAAATGGTGAACTATGTGTGTGTGTGTGTGTGGGCAGCCCTGACTTTTTATACTGTACACAACTCTAATTACTCTCCACATCTGCTCACGGCTCGCATGCTAAGCTGCAATTTGCTCTTGGTCTCGCATGTGTTTGGGCTTCTAACGGCTGCCACACTGAAGAGAGAGACAGACAGAGAGAGATGGGGGGAGACACGGAGAGAGAGAGAGAGAGAGAGAGAGAGAGAGAGAGAGGGAGGCCTCGCTGTGGAGAGTTGTTTCCTCTATTATCTGCATGTCATCAAAAACCACACAAATCAAGGCCTGATGTTATCATCCGTGACTTTTTCCTTCTCCCTCTCTGTCTCTCTCTCTCTCTCTCTCTGTCTCTCTCTCTCTCTCTCTCTGTCTCTCTCTCTCTCTCTCTCTCTGTCTCTCTCTCTCTCTCTCTGTGTCTCTCTCTCACTCTCTCTCTCCCCCTCTCTCTGTGTCTGTCTCCCTCTCTCTCCCTCTCTCTCTCTCTTTCTCTCTCTCTCTCTCTCTCTCTCTCTCTCTCTCTCCCTCTCTCCTTGCTGTCAGATTATCTGTCTGATTCACTCTCTCTCGTCTTCCTCTGCCTCTTCTCTTGTTTTTACCCGAGCTGTGGAGTAGTGGTAAATCTTTAAAGATGGTGAAATCCTTCTGAGTCCTATTCCAGAGGCCTTCCCACAGATTAAAGACGTCTAAGACACACCGGGTAGTATTTCTTACTGAAATACTAAACTAACAGGAAATCCCGAAAGACAGAGTTAAAGCCCAGAGACAGCACAACAGAGAGCAGAGAGCTTTGAAGACAAAACAACCAAGATTACGTTTAAGGGTTCTAACAAGTGTGAGACCTAAAACTGGAATTACAAATGTAACAGACAAAGATTTCTGCTGGATGTAAATGTATGTATTATTAAATGGACCTTCTACATCACGGTTTATTGCATTAATGGCATTGAGCAGATGCTTTTTATCCAGAGGAACATACAGTTCTGATTATCTAGATTACTTGTTGTACTGGGGCACATACGATGTTTAGAGGGGCCCTGCTGTACCCCTCTGCTCATGATCAGTCGTAGGGGCACAGGGGTGCATCCAGTAAAAAATGTATGACACAGTGACCCCCACGACACATGTCATTGATTAGAAGTGAAAAAGTAATGAACTTGTATTTTTATTCATTTTGTTTATGTGGATTTTCTTGAACAAATGAAGAGGGAAACTGTTTAAATCAGATTTGTGCAGATCGTCAACACTGCATCCCCATTTCTTCAGACATATTCAATTAAAATCAGAGAACTGTGTAATTACTGACTTTTGGTAGTTCCTAATTTAATGTGACATGGTCTAGAATAGAGTTCCTCCGGGTGACTGTCTGTGAGGAGTGTGGTGTGTTCTCTCTGTGTCTGTGTGGGTTTCCTCCAGGTGAATGACTGTGAGGAGTGTGGTGTGTTCTCCCTGTGTCTGTGTGGGTTTCCTCCGGGTGACTGTCTGTGAGGAGTGTGGTGTGTTCTCCCTGTGTCTGTGTGGGTTTCCTCCGGGTGACTGTCTGTGAGGAGTGTGGTGTGTTCTCCCTGTGTCTGTGTGGGTTTACTTCGGGTGACTGTCTGTGAGGAGTGTGGCGTGTTCTCTCTGTGTCTGCGTGGGTTTCCTCCGGGTGACTGTCTGTGAGGAGTGTGGCGTGTTCTCTCTGTGTCTGTGTGGGTTTCCTCCGGGTGCTCCGGTTTCCTCCCACGCTCCAAAATCACACGTTGGTAGGTGGATTGGCGATTCAAAAAGTGTCTGTATCTGTGAGTGTGTTAGTGAATGTGTGAGTGTGTGTCGCCCTGTGAAGGACTGGCGCCCCCTCCAGGGTGTATTCCCGCCTTGTGCCCAACGATTCCAGGTAGGCTCTGGACCCACCGTGACCCTGAACTGGATAAGCGCTTACAGATAATGAATGAATGAATGGTCTACAATGGAACAATTCAGAAAAAACAGCCTTTAAAATGAACACGTTCATGGGCAGTTGTGTTGCGTGGTGTCACCTGCTCTTACTACTATTTTCTGAAGGCAGGGAACAGCAGAGTGTTGGCTTTAGTGGTGTAATACATATGTTTGTTATGAAAGATTGTTATATGTGGTTATAACCAAATATATATATATATATCACCATGGGCTGTTATTACCTGTCTGTTGTGTGGCTGACATTCTTTTAAATATATTTACGAATGTCTGTTATTTCATGCAAAAAATGAAAAATCTGGCTCTTAACCGTTTGGAAAGGCCCCGGGTCATTATGGGAAATGTAGTGCCTGTAGTGAATCCTGTGAAGCTGCTATACAAATTAATTTGATTTGATTTGTGAGGTGTGTATTGGGTCTAATAACTCCCCTGTGCAGCTCACTTGGATTCCTCATCATCATCTTCTTTTCCACTTAATCCGTTTCAGGGTCTCAGTAGCTCACTTGACTTGATTATTTTTCTTTAGAATTATATTGTCTTCTCTGTCAAAAATAAAACCTAAACAAAAATTACAATCTGAACTTCTCAGGACAAGGGAAATTTATTCTCACCTTTCGAAGGACTTCAAGAGCTGTGGCGTTCCTAAGCACGTGTGTCAAACTCAAGGCCCGTGGGCCAAATGTGGCCCGCCGTGTCATTTGATATCCGAAAGAGCTTAAAAGATCTGATTGACTGCAGTCTAGTAGCCGTCGCTTCACAGGTAACAATCGGCATGAACTGTGGGAAATGGAGTTTATGGTCAGTGCACGCTTTTAGACTTAATTATTAATTATTAATTATTCCGCCACTAATTCTAAAGCATGCATTGACCTTAAACTACATTTCCCACAATGCATGCCGATTATGTTGCCCGCCAAGTTGCCCGCATCCCACCATTAGATTGCAGTGTATCCTCTTCAATGTTATTTTTAAGTGGAATTAAGAAATAGCTACAAATATTGATCCCAAAATGTCCAGGAAAAAAAAAACGTTCGCAGCAGAATATGTTCAAAAGAGCTACGGCCCAAAACGACGCAGCTGTGAGAGCTAGCTTTATTGTAGCTGTAGAAATCGCTCGCGCGTCTAAGTCTTTTTCAGAGGGTGCATTTTTGAAGCAGTGTATACTGAAGGTCTGTGAGCAGGTGTGTCCTGACCGGATACAGACATTTTAAAATGTCAGTTTATCAAGAAACACCAAGAAAGACCGAATTAAGGAACTCGCAGGAATCTTGGCAACAGCTGGCTGCAGAGACGCGCAACAAACCCGACAAACTAACAGTTGAATAAGTAATAAATTCAGAGTAAAGTGTTTGTGGAGAGTGTAAAGCTTTTGTGATTTCAAACCATGTCCAAAAATAAAAAAAACAAGGTCTACACCGGCACCCAGAGAAGTCACAGAACGGTCAGTGTTTGCTGAAAAACAATGAATCTGAATGAGACAATGTAGAGATATTTATCCTCTTTGTTCAGAACAATTTCACTCTCTGACACCTCTGCCTCGACGTCTGACTCCTGACTCCACTCCAGAAAAACAGTTCACGGTTTCCATGGCTAAATCAGAGCCATGTGCAGCGTGCCGCCACCATGCTAACAGCCTCTAATGTGGGTAATAACATTTGTTTTAGTTCTTTTAGCACAGGTCTCAACCTCACACATATTAACCCTCGCAGAACAAGAGTTCCAGAAAAGAACAACAACTAAATCAGAGCCAGAAACACTGAGAAGGGAAGATTACTGAGGAGTGTGTTCCTCTTTACTGCAGTTACAGTCTCTTCTCTCCTGGGAAGACTTTACGTTAAATGTTAGAACATTGCTGTGAGGGCATGATGTCATTCACCAACATGAGCATTAATGAGGTCGGGTGCCGATGTTGGGGGATTAGTCCTGAATCAGAAACACCACCTCAACTCATCCCAATGGCACTTCGTCACATCTGAGAGTTCTGGGAGGTACTCTTCTGGGCATAGTGACCTCATGTGCAGCTGCTCCAGAGTGTCCAGGTAAGGGTTAAGGTTGGTGTTGGAGAGTAACAGATTACATGTAAGAATACGTATTCTGATATTGTTACAATGTAAATATGATTCAGAATAAATTTATATTAAAATAGTGGATTATATTTAAAAAAATATATTTTTAATAAATGATCACACTAATAAAATTTCGGTCCATGAACTAAAACAAATAAACAATAAGTTTTCAGTACTGTCAGTTTCCTCTTCACTCAAGGTCATGGAGCGTGCTCGGTAAAGACTTAAATTTACATCTGAATCTGAGTTCCAAATTCACTGTTCCTTTCCACCTTAAGTTGGGTAGCAGTTTATATCTTGGCCTTTCTTAAAGCCACCTTCAACTGTGCTGTAATTATATTCAAGTATTTCCCCGACCCCCACCCCCACCTTAAACAATGAAGAATTCTCTTCTCTACAAAGATCCATGGTAAAAGATACACATTACACCTTCTTTCTGCTCTGGGAGCGATTTGAAATTGTGTTGAAATGTGAAGAGAAGGTAAAGGAAACTGCGGGTCTCGTTTCTCTGGTGCTGCTATTATTTTAAAAGGGTTGGTTTCCACAAAAGTTGCAGTTAACGAAATGGAGTGCTAACAATGTTTGTAGAAGTAACTGTAAATTAGGTTAAATAAATAAAAACAAACAAACAACCAATAAAATAAATAAATAAATAAACAAACAAACACAAACAGAAACCAATAAAATAAATACGTAAATAAATAAAAACAAACAACCAATAAAATAAATAAATAAATAAAAACAACCAATAAAATAAATAAATAAATAAAAACAAACAAACAACCAATAAAATAAATAAATAAATAAATCTGAATATATTGTGTTGTGGTAATGTGAAGAGAACACAACAGAATATTCTTCTTAAATAAACAGGCTGTGATTGGTGCATTCAGACTACTTTAAAATGTTAAAAGATTGTTGAAGTATTTATAATTATATTTTAGATACATTTAAATACGTGTATTTTTTTATTCTGTAGTTTAATTCATTTTAAAAGTAACCCTCCCAACATTTATATAATGTAAGGTCAAGGTGAGAGTTAAGTTAGGGTCAGGTTCAAGGATAAAGGTTAGGGTTAGGATTATGTCAGTGGTAAGTATGGTAAAGTTTAAGGTGTGTGTGTTGTGCTGTTAACATCACCTTTAATGTATGTGTCACATTTAAAACATGACAACTTTATTACGCCTCACACCACATGGTCCAAACACACACACACACATTTCATCTCTGTGCGTGAGATTACACATGTGGTTGCGTGCGAGCCCCTAAGAGAGTGTGCATATATATATGTGTGTGTGTGTGTTTTAGTGTGTGTGTGTGTGTGTTTGGCCTGCTGTTGCACTCTCGAGGCTGGTTTTGATGAAACTAAAACAGCTCTGTGAACTCAGATTGTTGAAATAAAAGAAGAAACATGCTCAGGCCCATAAAGACAAGTCACGCAGGGTGCAGGTAGGGGGCAGCGCCGAGTGCTAATCACGCCACACGCTAATCACACCACATGCTAACCACACACAGAAGAGACCTCCTAAGACTTTAAAGGAACATTTATAAACTCACTCCCCAGATTCGTCCACACACTTTACCACAGTCAATCAGCAGATACACTCTCTGTATCTTTAGTTTTTGAGCTAAAAGTAATGGATGCTATTATCATCAGTTAGCATTCTGCTAGTTCAAGAGAGGAGCAGCCAAAAACCATCTTACACAGCTGCCACACACAGACATAACAGTAATTTAGAAGCAATATCGTGGTTAAAGCCCACTCTGTCTAGAGAAATCTGGTTAGTTACACTATCAAGAGACTGCCTGCTCCACCGGCACAAGCCAGCTCTCCTCTGACATGAACCAATTTTCCACATCTGTGCCAGATGTGGAATTAGGTAAGAGCAAATTGGGCCCAATAAATTAGCACACACTTACAAACAAAAATAAAGTATATTTAAGGATAACTTTTAATAAAAGTTTAAAAGTACACTTAAATAAATTTGAAGAATACATTTACAAAGTATGGGCCTATTTTTTTTTTGGTATTGTAACTGTACTATGGCTAGGATACACATTCTGTCTGAACAGTAAGCACTTTTCTAGGTCGCTCTGGATACAAATATCTGCTAAATGCTGTAAATGTAAATGTAAATGTAATTTTTCATTACTTCTTGGAACTAAATTGCACCACTTTTAATAAAAGTATATTTTAGAATTCTTTAGTGGTAAGAGTAGTACTTTTTTAGTGCACAACTAGTTTACATCTCAGTTTTATTTTGTACTGTTACTATACCAAAATTCAACTAGCATTTGTATTTATTTCCCAGTTATAATTGTAACAAATTATAACACAAATTAGACCTGTAACAATAATCTCAAACCCAACCTGGTACCATGGTGAAAACATACATATTTTACTAAATGACCATTCCCAGTTTTCCTAAATAGTATATGAACAAGAATTGAATATCTGGCAACCTGGGGTGATAAAGCAGCCTTACAACTTAAAGCCTAAAGCTAAAGCTAACCCTAACCCTAACACGAAGATTTAATTACAGAGTACAGACACTTAGAAAAGAAGTGTTTTGGATATTTATTGTTGATGCTAAACTCTGCGCCGTTCACAACTCTTCTTCAGGTAAATAAGAGGCTCTGAGTGTCTGCAGTGAAACAGCGCCACCAGTGGACAGGGGCTTACTTTGTAAACATACAATAACTGCAAATTATGATGAAGAAAAGTGTCCTCAGCATACAAATGTAGTTTATGTATGTTTTATTTTGCTCAAACCTAGGAAGAATATTGTAAAATCTGCCAGTTGTTTATCTATTTCTATGTTTTTTTAACTCCGTGTGCCGTTCCACCCTTGTACTATTGACTATTCCACCCATACAAGACAAACACACATAAAAAAATGTATACTAAGACTTATTGTGATTAGTACATCACTGATAAATAGATAGAAAGTAAAGTGAGAGTATATACACTGTTATTTCTTTTAGTTTAAATGAAGTATATTATTAATGAAGTTCTATAAACTACTTCTTAGTAAAGGCCTACAACACAAAAACACTATGGGATTGTTTCCCAGACGAGGATTAAGCCTAGCATTTTGCACCAGGATTGGACTGTGGAAGGAAAATACCACACACAGTGGAATCCCACACAGACACAGAGAGAACACATGAGGATTGAACCCAGGACCCTTTAGACCCGGCTGCAGCACCACGCCCTGTATGTCCACTGTGTCCAGTATGAAATTTAAATTAAAACTTCAGAAGTTTAACGTGTCTCAGCAGATCCACTGAGTAATGTGTAAATGGGGGTTTATGCACTGAACGACTGTCTTAGAGGAGTCTGCGATGTCAGACACAGAGCTGAAAACAACCTTGGACTAAAACAGATTCTGGCAAAGTGCAGTGAAACCAAGTGTTTATATTACACTCAGACAGAGAGTTGGAGTGGGGTGAGACCAATAATACAGCTCTCTCTCACACACACACACACACACACACACACACACACACACACACAGCAGTGTTTATAAAGACTAAATGCTAAAAATGATAGAGGCTACACACTGCTCTGTAAATGCACTGATTTTTAATTTAATTATTGTATTCAATCCATTCCTTAACCAGAATTTTAACTTCAAATCATATTTTATGGTATAATACAGTCATATTTATTGACAAAGTCCCTAATACACTCTTTCTTGCAACATTCACAGATCACAAACACATATCAATAACAAACAAACAAAAAAACAATGGTGCAAACTCAGTATTCTTTTATTTATTTATTTATTTATTTATTTATTTACTGCATACACAATCTGTACAACTAAACACACAATAGCACATAATATTGAGGTCTACAAATTGAGGAAAAAGAGATTACATATCAATTTAAAAATACAGTAACAAAGATGAATTAAACGTCCTTTAGTCTTTGGAGACACTGATGAGGCCTTTACCGTGCTCTTAACTTGGAGATTTGTAGAAGGGTAAATAGAGGACATGTCCATCATTCATTCATGCCTTGTGTCCAGGTTTGGGCTTGATTCAGTGTCAGTCAGTGATTAAGGAGTAACAGCACCATCTGGCGCTCAACTCCACAAAGTTGGAAACTTTGTGAAAGGACTTTTGTGTTGCCTTATCAAAGTAGCCAACACTTTAAAATGTTAATGTCTATGGATGTTGGGCATGTTAAAAGTATTAAAAACATTACAAAACACTTCAACGAATGATATATATATATATACGCCATCCCAATCCCAATATATTTGCCTGTAATGGAATGTAATGGAATATATTGGAATCGGGACGTTCCGGGAGCCACCTGGTGGATTGATGCAAAACTGCGGGTAAAAGGCCCAAACTTTGAAGATTTTTAGCTCCCACCACGTGTGTCCAGGACCCGACCCCGGGCTCTGCAAAAAGAATCGTCTAGGGGGCGCCGCGCGCTAGGCCGATAAGGTCCACCAAGCAGCGTATCATATATGTGGATTGGGATGGTGTGGTACTACGAAGAGGTAAGCAACTGCTATTTTCTCGACTAAATGGCCTGTCGGAACTAAGACCCCACCACCACCTGTTAGGTCTAAATGGAATTGTGGACACATACTCCCATTTGTGGCCAGATGGTAGTATGTCAGTGTATTTTTTATTTATTTTTTATTAAGTTAATGCAACATATGATTGGTCATTTGAAAATGGTACTCAGGCAGCTAGTACTTAACCTTTTCCATGTTACATATTTCAGATTATTTCAATTTTGGACATTTCAATTCCAACATTGCTGATTATACACAGAGTCTTGTACAAAAAAAGAAGGTATCGATTTGAAAACATTCAACGTGAAATGAATAATAATAATAATAATAAGAAGAATGTGTATACATTACATTCTTTCCTAATGTGATCAGAAGACACTGGTCACTCATCCGCCTCAAGAATTTGGCACAGCTTGGTAATGGGTCTTTCAAGGACAGACGTCTTTGTCTAGAGCTTTACTGACCGGACTAATCCCTTGCTATCAGGCCTGGTCTCCAGCACTCTTCCCATTGGCCAGGACCCTCGAGGAGCAGTGGGGTCCACCACTAGGACAATGTCTCCAGCATGTAGATTCTTCTTTACAACTGTCCATTTTTGCCTTTCTTGCAGTAAAAGGAGGTATTCTTTGGTCCATCTACGCCAGAAGAGGTCTGCTATATACTGGACCTGTTTCCAGCGGCGTCTGGCATAGAGATCGGACTTCAGAAAGGTTCCAGGAGGCAAAATGGGCATAGATTTGAGCAGGAGGAGGTGGTTGGGGGTTAGCGGTTCCAAATCATGTGGGTCTGAGGACACTGTGGAGAGGGGGCGGCTATTAAGGATTGCCTCTGCCTCACAAAATATGGTCTGAAGACCTTCATCATCAATACATTGCTGATGGAGTGTGGAGTTCAGCACTTGCCGGACGGAGCGTATGAGCCTTTCCCAGACTCCGCCGTGATGTGATGCGGCTGGTGGGTTAAAGCTCCATTCAATTCCTTTAGGAAGCAGGGCATTTCGAATCTTTCCCTCATGCGGTGACATCAGGGCCTTTCTTAGCTCCGCATGAGCCCCCACCAGGTTTGTCCCATTGTCTGACCTGATGTGCTTCACCTGACCTCTCCTGCACACAAATCTCCTCAAAGCATGAATGCATGAATCAGTGTCCAATGAGTAAGCTACTTCCAAATGTATTGACTAGACATACAAGTGAAAAGAACTCCGTACCTTTTGACGGTGCTTCTTCCTCGCTTTACTTCAGTTGGGCCGAAGTAGTCTAATCCCACATTTGTGAAGGGAGGAAGGTCAGGCAGGATCCTTTCCAGCGGCAAATCCGCCATTATTTGTTCACCAGCTTTACCCTTCAGACGTCGACACATGGTGCATCTTGAGAGCACCTTTCTTGCGACTGAGTTGCCCTTTACAATCCAATACCTTTTCCGGAGCTCTGAGAGCATGTAGTTTCTTCCACTGTGACCACTGAACTCATGGATGTGTTTTAACAGAAGAACTGAAATATGTGACTCTTTGGGCAAAATGTAAGGGTGTTTGGTGTCCACAGGCATTGCAGATTTGTGCAGTCGACCACCTACTCTCATGATGCCTTCATCCATCACAGGATCAAGCCGGCAGAGATTGCTACTCCTATGCAGCCTAGGCGGAATTGACTCCAGTGATGCAACTTCTGCAGGGAATGCCTGGCGTTGGACATAGGTGATGACTGCCTTTTCTGCTTGTGTAAGGTCGTTCACTGTGAGTTTTCTACCAATGAATGTCCTGAAATTCTCAGACGTGATGCTCATCTTTCTCCTATTTGAATGAGTGACTTGAGGTGAGAGAAGTTCCTTATCTCCTTTCATCTTTAGCATCAAAGCACTTTTCAGTCTGAGGTACCATGCCACTGCCTTTAGTAATCTCATCCAATCAGAGAAGTACGTAATAAGTTGATCTGTGGGTGTTTCAGTTTTCACCACTGCAGCAAACACAGCAGTACTTTTCCTCACCTCTGGATCATCCTGAAACACAGAGCCCAATGCTTCTATCACTGGCCAACTTTCCTCTGACATCCAAAGGAATTCAGGGGCATGAATCCATCTTGTCTGTTCAATGAACTTTCTTAAACTTAATCCTCTTGAACAGTCATCAGCAGGATTGTCTTTGCTGCTCACATATCTCCATTGAGACGAATGGGTGTTGTCTCGGATCAGTGAGACCCTGTTTGCAACATAGGTCTTAAATCTTGCTGAATCATTTGCAATGTATTTCAACACTGTTTGGCTGTCTGTCCAGAAAACTGAAGGTTTTAAGTCGAGGTGCAATTCATTCCTCAGCATTTTGTCCACCTTCACTAGCAGCGCTGCAGCAGCCAGCTCTAGTCTCGGAACTGTGATGGCTTTTAGTGGAAGGACTCTGGACTTTCCAAGGACGAAAGTGATGTGTACCACATCCTGGTAATTCATCTGTCTTATGTAGCTGACAGAGCCATAGCCACTCTCACTGGCATCAGCAAAGTGATGCAGTTCAGCACATCTTGGCACACCATAGCCCTGGGGTCTCAGACAACGAGGCACACTGAAGCTCTTGATCTTCTCCAGGTTGCTGGTCCATTCTATCCACCAGTCAGACACAGGTGGTGGCAAAGGCTCATCCCAACCAAAGCCCCTATAGCAGAGCTTCTGTAGCAACTGTTTGGCTGGAAGAATGAGAGGAGCAAGAAAGCCAAGAGGATCAAAAATAGAACTTATCATAGACAATATGCCTCTGCGGGTAAGCGGCTTTTGAACTAAATGAATGTTAAACTGGAAATTATCAGAGTCTACGCACCATTGCAGTCCCAGTGCTCTTTCGACAGGCAAACTGTCTTTGTCCAGATCTAGTGACTTAATTCCCTTTGCCCTGTGTTCCACAGGAATGGATGCAAGAACAGCTCTATTATTACTGACCCATTGAGTAAGCTGAAACCCACCTTTACTGCACAATGCAGTAAGATCCTTTACCAGCTGGATGGCATCAGATTCTTTGGCTACGGACTTTGCACAGTCATCCAAATAAAAGTTATGCCGGATGGTCTCAGTCACCTGAGGGGGGAAAAAGCTTTCATTGTCAGCAGCAGTTTTTTTCAGAGCAAAACTTGCAATACTTGGGGAAGACACAGCACCAAAAATGTGTACAAGCATACGATGTTCTTTTGGGCTCTGACTGGTATTACCTTGTGGCCACCACAGGAATCGCAAATAGTTCACATCAGACTTTGCCACTCTAACCTGATGGAACATTGACTTGACGTCAGCCATGATTCCAATTGGCTCTTTGCGAAATCTCAGGATGACTCCAATGAGTGAGTTGGTCAAATCAGGACCCTGGAGTAGTGCTGTGTTGAGGGAAACACCTTGAAAAGAAGCAGCACAATCAAACACAACTCTGAGCTTTTTCTTCTTAGGGTGATAAACACCATGGTGCGGCAAGTACCATACTTTTCCTGGTGGCTGTATTAATTCCTCCTGTGGGATTTCTTCAGCATATTTATTGTCCAAGATGTCATTGAAAAATGCAACGTATTCCTTTTGGTATTGCTCATCCCTTTTCATTTTTCTTTTCAAGCCTTGCAAACGCTGTTCTACAACTTGCCGATTATTCGGCATAAACACATCGGGTTCTCTAAAAGGCAAGTTCAGACTGTAATGTCCATCATTCAAGAATGCTCTATTAGCCATCATCAAAAACTGTTTATCCTCAATAGACATTTCAGTATTTTCCTGTGAAGTAACTTCACTGAAGTCCTGGTTGTATTGTGAGATCAGCAGCTTTTCCAGATTCGCCACTGAAATCCTATTTACAGTCACACAGTCATCACTGCCAGCAGCATTTCTTAAGGGTCCATTTACAACCCACCCCAATAGGGTTCTAACTGCATAGGGACCCCCATTTTGACTGTTAATAATCTCCCATGGTTCCAATAGTTTAGAAGCATTTGTGCCAATCAGAAGCTCTACCTTAGAATTGATGGCAGGGAGTGTTACCTTGCTTAAATACGCCCAATGCGTCAAGTCGTTTTGCCTGAGAATGTTGTTTGTGGTGACTGGCATTACATTTTGAGTGAATGTATTTGGAAGAGAAAGGAAGTTATCACCGTCCAGAGCTGAAACTTCCAATCCTGAAATAATTTGAGTGGGAACAGACATTTCCTGATTCATGGTTCGAAGAAGAATTCGTGTCCTTTTACCTTTCATATGCAGACGTGACATCAATTCCTCTGAGCAGAAGGTGGCAGAAGACCCAGGATCCAGGAGTGCATAGACCTGCAAGACATGGCTGCCCTTTGCTGCCTTGACTTTAACGGGAACAATAGGAAGAACACTATCATGGTCTCCGGCCCCTATATGGCCACATAACTCTGCTGATGCACTGCCTATAACATCAGAGGGTTTTCCTGCTTCACGAGTTGTGTTCCTCTCAATATGGAGGGCGCTTGGATGAGCCTGTTCACATATGTTACATGTGAGACGTTGTTTGCAATCCTTACTAATATGGTTTGTTGCCTGAAGACATCCAAAGCATATGCCATTTGCTTTTAGAAGGCTGAGCTTATCTTTGTGAGCTTTCTTTGCAAAATCTTTGCATTTGTCTAAGGTGTGCTTTGAGCTACAAAGTGTGCAATAGGGTTGAAACTTTGTGTCTTTTGGGGTAAGAGCTACACTTGTAACATAGCTACTGCCAGATGACTTTGAAGAGTGTAACTTCACAATAGGCTTATGCTTTCCCCTAATGACTGTCTGATCTTGAAGATCACCAAATACTGGATCAGCTGATATGCGAGCTTGGTTTTCTATAAAAGAGACAAGATCTAAAATTCTTACCCTTCGGTTATGATGCTCTTGTAGCTCATACGCCTTGTTGCACCATTTTTCTCTGAGCTTATACGGCAGCTTGAGGACAATGCTTCTCATATTTGACACTGTGTCCAGCTCTTCCATGTACTCCATATCCTCCATAGCATTGCAGCAGCTCCTAAGGAACATAGCATAATCCTGCAACACTTTGGAATCCTCAGACTTTATTTGAGGCCAAGAAAGAGCTTTATCCAAATAACCACAAGAAATCTTATATTCATTTCCAAAGTTTTCCTTCAGCAATTTCTTTGCCTTTTCATAGCCTCTATCTGGTGCCATATATTCACAGCTCTTCACTAGCCTTTGTGCTTGTCCCTTAGTGTACTGAATCAAAAATTGCAAGCGGTCTCTATTGCTATCAGTTTTACGTTCAATCACATTTTCAAAAGAGTGAATGAATGACTGATATTCAAGAACTTGTCCATCAAAGATAGGAATGTTACCTTGTGGTAAAGTAGACAGAAGTTGCTGTTTCATGAGCATCCTTGTTAACTCACTTTGATTCTCTAGAATCTTGTTCATATAACTTTCATGTGATGCACTAGGTTGATTTTGCTGCTGAGGCACAGCAGACTGAGTGGCTCTAACTGAGCTTGCAACTGGACAGGGAGTGAAAGTATGGGTAGTTAATGAAGGATGGGTGGAAGGAATGGTGGTAGGAATGGTAGAGGTAAAGCTATGAGACAGTGTGTGTTGCGGCGGAGACTGTGCATTATTAGTGGTTCTAGAATAAAAGGACCTGGTGTGATATGTATCTGGGCCTAAATCGAGCAGGGGAAATTGCACATGAGCGCCTGTTTTGGGCCTGACTGCTGGGGTAGTCATTTCTTGAAAATTAAGTGAACTGCCCAGGAGTTCATCCAATGAAGCATGGGTGGTGGTTGAAGCTTCAGCTGTGTCTCCAGGGGCTTCAGCACCTAATAAAGGCAATGAAACTAAAAGAGGGTCAAAGTTTTCAGCATTAGGCAAATTGAATGCAACATCTTTTAAATAATTAATTTTTGCAGTTGCAGCATCTATTTCAGCACTCAGCTCCAAAGTTTCTCTCCTTTTCCTCAACCTTTCCTCTTGTTCCTGAATAGCATGTTTCTCTTGTAATTTTGAAGCTTTAACCATTAAAGCAGCGCGCTCAGCCTCTGCATTAATGTGCAATGACTTTGAAGTTTCATTTGATGCATTTGATCCATTTGACTCGTGCGATGCCGCATCAGTAAAGTCTTGATCAACGTCGGCATTATCAGGAAAAACAAGAGGCGGTTCTTCCATTTGTGGGACTGAAGAGGTGGCCTCCGTTTGGCTAGAGGAAATGGGGTTTTCCATAGCCGTAATCCATCTAGCTACATTTGCAATAAAACCCATTATCTGCGCACATCTTGGCTGATACCATTTCGCGTCTTCAATGCGTTCTCCCTCAGTCAACATTTCAACATAAGATGTGTGTACATCTTTAAACTCTGCAAAATATTCATTGAACTTTAACATGTTTCCTTTCACTTCATCAAGATAATCCTTGCCAGCCATTAGATTATTCAAAACGTTCATTCTCCTAGTGATATGAGAAATTTTCCCAGATCTGGCTGAGCGCAAACGCACCGCCGCTTCCCTCACGTCTAAAGTTTCTGTCATTCCCTTTAGCGAAATCGGCAACAATTATCAAAAAATATACGTTAAAAAAAAAATACAAAAAATGTCAAGCCACTTTCGCTGACTGCTAGATATCAAATAGGCCGCGATTTCACCGGTCCAAATGTTTGGCCAAGGAGTAGTCAACTTGCAAAAACAATAAATTACAGTCCTTCAGCTCCAAAAATCTCAGACCAAACTTGCTTCTAAATTCTTCCAATATTATTTCCTAACGAAATTCCATCCAAAGTTTGGCGTTTGAAGGCACATACCTCTGCTGAAGCATTCCTTTGTTCCACTTGCCATGCGTTAGGCCGACGTTTCCTATTGTCTCCAAACACGCTTAAGCTTTTGCTCCAAACCAAAGCCTCAGCTCGCCATTGACTTATTGTAGTGGTAAAAGCAGTTCAAGTTTGTCCTATAACCCCTTGTTTCCACTTTTAATTGTCTTTACCACGCAGGAGAGGACAGATTCAGTGTCAGACTCGCAGTTGGGTTCCAATGACTTTAAGGAGAGAGTTTGTTGGAGAATGTTGATGGTCATTTTATTACAAATAAATAGAAATACAAAACAAAGATGCAATGGGAGCATAAAATGGAATTAATAGCTGTTGGGCATGGTGGGTGGGCCCCAATGGCTGCAGGCCTTGTCACAAGCTAAAACAGTCTGCCACCTGTATCCCAACTGAGGTCAATGGCGGTATCGCTGGTCTGCCCTCCTCCCATCATGCACCTTATTCTCTAATTTATAGGGTAGCACCCATCACCTATAGAGGGTGCACACTCACAAAAAAGCAGAAAACACAAATATGAACAAAATATCAAAACTTATTTTTGGCTCCTACACAACGTACACACGTATCATTGTCACAAGCATTTTAAAATGTGTACTGTGTACACATTTGAATTTGATATGTATTTTTGAAATTGTGATGGAGAAAATAAGTACAAGTATTAAGAATTGAAATCTAACAGAGCATTTGGAATCAGAAAGTAGTTTATTTAACCTTAAGGTGGTCAACATACAATAGCAGAGAGTACTATGTGAATGTGGACAAAGAAGATGTTTTCACAGAGATATTTATATAGGTAGTTTATACGTCATAACCATAAGATAATCACTCGATGTTTCTGCAAGCTTAGTTTCCTTAGAGACATCTCAGTTTGATATACAAGATGTGGTTTGTTCTAATAAAGCATTGACCTCGAGCTGACCTGACATACACTTAGTTTGTGAGTTCTGTTGACGATTAGAAAGGAATATACAGATAAACAAGCAGACGAGTTCTTTCAACAGAGACATATAAAAATTACCATTATAGAAATATCTGAGTTTGGATATCCCTATCTTACTAAAAAAAAGTCGACAAGAAATGTTGTAGAGCAAATCAAAAGCTGTTCAGCAACATATAGCAAGTTTTGGTCCCTTGTGTACAACCAGAAATACAATCCTTATAAAACCGCAAAGTTGCTTCAGAATATAGTGCACCTTGTCTGCCCACTGCAACGGGCTTATCCACGCTACATTTTACCAGCCGTAACTACGAAACCTCATGTAATTCTACACACTTATAGAGCAGGCCAAGCCATTTAAAATGAAAATAACCTGTTTCCAAATTAAATTATACAAGAACAAGTATAAAAACAATAATAAAGTAATTTTCACTATTAGAATTAACTCACACATCCATTCCCCTCATTTTCCTTCAAAAAAGGGTACTTAAATATCAGAGCTTTACACACTTGCACATACTCATTTGTAGATGTATTCCTTTGAAGCATAATTTAAAACAAATGAAAAAAAAAACAACAGAGGAATTCAATACTAAAATACCTACATGCAACATTGAGCCATGCTTTGGTACTGCGTTCTTATAATGTTTTTTGTGAATTGACTACACTCAGAGTCACAGTCAGAAAACAGCGCTGGCCCACAGCAGGCTCAATGTCACTTCATCAGCAGTCATGGGGGTCCAGGTGTATGGAATGGCGTTGGTCTCTTATAGAACGCCGTTGGGCTCTAAACGTGTGAACACATGCTCGTTAACACGTTATTAAAAATTTGCGTGTTGACACGTAAAATTTTGTCGTGATAACGTGACCAAAATTGACACGTTTACACGCTTCTTAGGTTTTCGCCAATGGGAGGCCTCAAATCCGGGCGTACTTACATATTCATGATAGGATTTACATCACACTGTAGCTGACACGAAACAAAAATCCTTTGTGAGCGTAGTCCCTACGTTTCATCTGAATTATTCATAACATAGTGAGCTAAGCGCTGACCTGTGGCTACGTTGAGCCCTACGTCAGCAGTGTGAAGACAGCAATACTAGTAAGCTGATCCCCATAGCAACTGGAAGTTTATGTTTCACAATAAAAAAACTGGTGTTTAGTACCATAAAATTTGTAAACATGCATAATATTATATAACTTCATTCATAACATGCTCTAAAGCTTTTCATAATTTTATATCAAACAAACATCACTATTCACTCACACTATGTGTGTGACACATACTGAGGCATAATTCATTCACATTGATAAATTATGTGCATTATTTACATACTGCTAAACAGTTCAGTGTCAATACAAACCCATAGTGAAATTAACTTTCCAGATCCTCCTCTTTCTGTAAACATGTATACTATGTGTAAAGATACATTAATTTACTCATGTGTTATTTAATTATGTGTATATACTTATATATGTTAAGAGAGGATAAATCTCCTTCAAAATTAAATTGAACAAAAAAATCTGAATTAAAAAAGGGCTTTTTTCAGCAGTAAATTCAGTGGTGGTTGAAGTAAGGGGTTTATATATATATGTGTGTGTGTGTGTGTGGGGGGGGGGTGTTTGTACGCTTTTAAACATATTTATATATGTATAATGTTTATACAAAATCTAATAAAAAACATTGTTCAGAACATTTAACACTGGAATTTTTTCCGTTATTTGGTAAATTAAGGCTTTATGTTGTTTCAGCAATAACGCCATACACCAGTAGGTGGCAGTAAAGCATCATGATTCACAAAATACACAAACTTAACGTGTTAACACGAAATTATACGCTACGTGTTAACACGGAGAATCCAACGCGTTTAGATCATAATTTAAAACAAATGAAAGAAAAAAAAAACAGAGGAATTCAAGTTTATAAAGTGTATTGGACTAAAAACAATAAGCTCGTAGCCTACTTAGTGTATACTAAAATACCTACATGCAACATTGAGCCATGCTTTGGTACTGCGTTCTTATAATGTTTTTTGTGAATTGACTACACTCAGAGTCACAGTCAGAAAACAGCGCTGGCCCACAGCAGGCTCAGTGTCACTTTTCTGAGTGTTCTTCGTCAGTAGTCATGGGGGTCCAGGTGTATGGAATGTCGTTGGTCTCTAAACGTGTTGGATTTGACCATGTTTTTAATGAGATTTAGTATAAACATTATACATATATAAATACGTTTAAAAGCACACACACACACACACACACACACACACACACACACACACATATATATATATATATATATATATATATATATATATATATATATATATATATATATAAACCCCTCACTTCAACCACAACTGAACTGCTGAAAAAGTCCTTTTTTAATTTTGAATTTTTTGTTCAATTTCATTTTGAAGGAGATTTATCCTCTCTTAATGTATATATAGAAGTAGATACACATATAATTAAATAAAACATAAGTAATTTAATGTATCTTTAAACATATTATACATGTTTACAGAAAGAGGAGGATCTGGAAAGTTAATTTCACCATGGGTTTGTATTGACACTGTATTGTTTAGCAGTATGCTATTAAAAGAATACACATAATTTATCAATGTCAAATCTCAGTATGTGTCACACATAGTGTGAGAGAATAGTGATGTTTGTTTGATATAAAATTATGAAAATTTTTAGAGCTTGTTATGAATTAAGTTATATAATATTATGCATGTTTACAAATTTTAAGGTACTAAACACCAGAGGTTTTTTATTGTAAATAAACTTCCAGTTGCTATGGGGATCAGCTTACTAGTATTGCTGTCTTCACACTGCTGACGTAGGGCTCAACGTAGCCACATGTCAGCGCTTAGCTCACTATTATGAATAATTCAGATGAAACGTAGGGACTATGTTCACAAAGGATTTATGTTTCGTGTCAGCTACAGTGTGTGATGTAAATTCTATCATGAATATGTAAGGAGGCCCGTATGGATTAGTTAAATGCTGTTTTAACTACAATAACTGAAAAATATCACTGGTGAACAAGACAAAATACATATTCAATTATAACTGATATCACAACAAAAATATAGAATTAGAAACAGTACATAAAAACTCAACCAAAGTGTAATGTAGCGAAACTGGTGGACTCTCTCTTTGTCTGTGTGTGGATGGATATAATCTCGGTGTGGGGACTAAAACTTGTTTACAGACTCACATTTTTAGTTATACAAATACACGCGTTTTTGTGTGTGTACGATTGTTTACATGTGTAAGGAAGAGACTTTATAAAAAAATAACTAAATACTCTATAAAGGACTTAAATCCAGGATAATAAGTCTGAATTAATGAAGACACGGCCCCTGTGCATAACTCGTGCGGGAGCTGGCAACGCCAGCCATGGAGCTTTCCCATTGGAGCCAGTTTGTAACGATCTCTTTTAAATATCATTTGATTAGAATACAACATTTTACATGTGTTTAATGAATATATTTTTTGTTAAATATTGGTTTTAATCATAACATAAATGTGTCGCTTTGTCAGTTAGCAAAGTTACATCAGCCAGTAATGTTAAGCTACAACCCGGTCTCACACCTACTCATGATATAGTAGTCTGCAATTCGTGACATATCGCATATTTTCAGCATGAATTGCAGTCTCCTATATATGTGACTATATCACGAGTAGGTGTGAGACCGGGTTGTAAGCTATCACTACCTCAGGATGTAAAGGTCTTCCATGTGTCTTAGCAAATTGCAAATAATTTTTATTATGGACAAACCGGGGTATATAAGGGGGTCGACTTCTCCCAAGAGCCATCATTCTGTCACGATGGATAGCTGCCCGCTTTGCGAACAAGCCATTGCCACGGATCTGACTTTTCACCTTGCCGTCTTCCATCAACTCGGACCGGACGACGTAGCCTTCCTCGGAGAACTGGACCGAAGCGGGGTGAATTCTTCACAGCTCGACTGCCCTCTCTGCGGCTTGCCGTCTCTCTCTTCGCCGGCTGATCACCTGGGCTCAGTGCATTCCCTCAATGGCCTTGCCCTTAGGATCGCACTTTCTGCTGCTCGACGCCTTCGCACCATCCACCTTCTGCGTTGCCATCAAGAGGCTAAGCCGTTGAACTCTCCACCACCCTCGGGATCCTGTTCCCCGGACCCTGCCTCACCGGAACCTACATCGCTGGACCCTGCCTCGCCGGGCCCAGCCACAACGGGCCAAGCCATGCCGGAGCCGGTCGACAGCGACTACAAACCGAGCGAGCCTTCCCCTGCCGAATCCACCTCGGGCACAGATTCGGAGACCAAGCTTGCACGGTGAACCTCCCGGGGGAAGCAGCTCGTGGTCCCGCATCGGTTTCGGGACACCTACACCAGCCGTTTAGTAGACGAGTTCCAGGACTTCTACCTCAGGGCAGACGCATCCCCGACAGACCTCGAAAACTCTTGCCAGCGACGGGGCCAAGTTATCCGATTCCTGCTTCACTGCGCCCCGGCCGGTTGCGAATTCACAGACCTGTCAGTCGTCCATCACTCCAGAGTCTCGACTTGGGTCCAGAGCCTGCAGAAGCTGGGATACACATCGACCACCGTCAAGTGCTATCTCCACAGAGCCAAGGCATTCATCTCACATGTGGGCGCCTTCAGCCCGGAGATCTCTGGGCTCAGCCCCGAAGAGCTTCAGAGGATTCATTTGACCTTCGCCAAGGCAAATAGGGACCTTGTTCGCACGATTCTGGGCCACATTCAACGCGTGAAGCAGGCCAAATTAAGTCGCTTGCCACCACCATCGGATTTCAGGGTCTTTCTAAGCCACGCTAAGACCCGAATCCCTCAGCTGATCGAAGAGGCCCGGACGGGGGACACCACCCGTCACCACTACGGATGCTCCAGGCCTACCTCCTCGGCGTGTTGTCCGTGCTAACAGGATATCGGTCGGTGGTATTTCGCAACATGACCGTGCAGGAGCTGAGGCAAGCCAGCGCCACAGATGATGCCGGCTTTGTGATCTATGTCCGCAACCATAAGACCAGTGCCTTGTTCGGTGATGCTCCGATCGGGTTGTCCGCCACCGAGCTCTCTTGGTTGACTGCTCTCACCGACTTACACGGGACCCAGGACGGATTTGTGTTCTTGGACTGGGGGGGGGGGGGGGGTGGACCAGCTGCATAATGCAAACAACCTTCTTCGGCTCGCGTGGCAAGATGCAGGCCTTGGAGGCGCGGTGGCCTTCAACCTCATCCGCACGGCTGTTTCGAATCAGGTGAGTGTCGCACTTATGTGGCTCTTGACCTGGCCCGGCCTTCCTACTTTTCTGACACCTCGTCTCTGTTCCAGATTTCGAACCTGCCGGTCGACGATCGAGATCGAGTGACTACAAGCATGTGTTATTCCAACATCACCACCTGGGCCTTCTACCGAGCCGGCCTCTCTGCGGCCGATGTGATGCGGGCTCGTGAGAACCATCTTTCCGCCCTCGAAGTGCCCTGAACCGGACCTCTTCAAAGCGCAACCCAGTCGGGATTCACTCCGTGTTTCTGCACCCCCATTGGGCTTATGTTTTGTGCGAAATAAATAAAATTTATTTCTTAATCTACAACCAAAGTGTTCCCGTGTAGTACTTGCTTCGATTGTGGACAGAGGGGGGGGGTGGAGATTGGGTGATCCTCCCAGAGGGAGACTTTACGAGGTCCGACCGACCTTTTCCGAATTAAGGCTGTAACGATCAGTGGTTAAAGGTTAACTTTGCCGGCGGGCGGCCAGTTCCACCGCCCCGCAAGTGGGCAGTGGTCGGAGGCCTATCGACCTTAGGCAGTCCCCGGGGGTGGGTAAACTACCTTTAGGCACCAGTCGAATTGAAGTAGGAGACCATTCGGCTTTTTTGGCCCCGGAAACCAGCCACTTCTCCGGGCATATATAGAACCAATCCCCCCGGGAGGGGTTGGAGCTAAGGTCATTGAAATTAAATGGGTTTAAGAGTTAACTTTGCCGGCGGGCGGCCCGTTCCACCGCACTGCAAGTGGGCAGTGGTCGGAGGCCTATCGACCTTAGGCAGTCCCCGGGGTGGGTAAACTACCTATAGGCACCCGTCGGATGGATGTAGGAGACCATTTGGCTTTTTTGGCCCCAGAGAACAGCCACCTCTCCATGCATATATCGAACAAACCATCGGGGGCTAAGGGCAGATAGTCAAGTCAGTTCTACCAGTGTTAAAGCTTTGGCATTTGCCGTTGGGACTTAGAGGTTTTTTTTTTTAAATAAAGAGGGGAGGCCGGGCTTACCTCCACCTTAAGCCCAGAGGGTGTCACTCCTCGGGCTTGTGTTTTCGCATCACCGGGGTCCATGGAAGTCATTTTAGACCTCCAGAGGGGAGGCAACCCAAACCATCCCCTTAGCCCAGAGATGTGCCACTCCTCGGGCTTTAAATTCACAACACCGGGGTCTACGGAAGTCATTTTAGACCTCCAGAGGGGAGGCAACCCAAACCATCCCCTTAGCCCAGAGGTGTGCCACTCTTCAGGCTTTAAATTCGCATCATCAGGGTCCATGGAAGTCATTTTAGACCTCCAGAGGGGAGGCAACCCAAGCCATCCCCTTAGCCCAAAGGTGTGCCACTCCTCTGGCTTTAAATTCGCATCACCGGGGTCCATGGAAGTCATTTTAGACCTCCAGAGGGGAGGCAACCCAAGCCATCCCCTTAGCCCAGAGGTGTGCCACTCCTCTGGCTTTAAATTCGCATCACCGGGGTCCATGGAAGTCATTTTAGACCTCCAGAGGGGAGGCAACCCAAGCCATCCCCTTAGCCCAGAGGTGTGCCACTCCTCGGGCTTTAAATTCGCATCACCGGGGTCCATGGAAGTCATTTTAGACCTCCAGAGGGGAGGCAACCCAAGCCATCCCCTTAGCCCAGAGGTGTGCCACTCCTCGGGCTTTAAATTTGCATCACCGGGGTCTATAGATGTCTCGACTTAGATTTTGAAAACATCCAGGGAAGTTGAGAGGACATTCCCATTATTTCAAGCCCATCAGGTCACCACTCCCTTGGGCATAGCATTTCAAATCATTGTTACCCAAACTTATGTCTGATTTAATGCCTTCCTATAATCCTGACGGGACCAGGCTGGAAAACCATATGCCCACAGAATTCAAGGCATCGGAACCTCATTCGTATGGCCGACAACGATGAACCTCCCTCAGACTCACTACAAGGCTTGAGGGGGTCATGAATTTTCTTAAAATCTCAGTTGCAGGACTTAGAAAATTTTCACTTAAAAACCATAGACCTCCAGAGGAGAGGCCGGGCTTATCACCACCCTAGCCCAGAAGGCACCACTCTTTGGGCATGTCACTTCGCATCACTGGGGTCTACGGATGTCTCGACTTGGGTTTTGAAAACATCCAGGGAAGTTGAGCGGACATTCCCATTAGTTCAAGCCCATCAGGTCACCACTCCCTTGGGCATAGCATTTCAAATCATTGTTACCCAAACTTAGGTCTGATTTTATGCCTTCCTATAATCCTGACGGGACCAGGCTGGAAAACCATATGCCCACAGAATTCAAGGCATCGAAACCTTGTTCGTATGGCCGACAACGATGAACCTCCCTCGGACTCACTACAAAGCTTGAGGGGGTCATGAATTTTCTTAAAATCTCAGTTGCAGGACTTAGAAAATTTTCACTTAAAAACCATAGACCTCCAGAGGAGAGGCTGGGCTTATCACCACACTAGCTCAGAAGGCACCACTCTTCGGGCATGTCACTTCGCATCACTGGGGTCTACGGATGTCTCGACTTAGGTTTAGAACACTTCCAGAGGGGGGGCCGGGCATACCACCACCCTTAGCCCAGAGGTCATCACTCCTCGGGCTTGAAATTCGCATCACCGGGGTCTACGGTTCTCTCAACTTAGGTTTTGAACACGGGGGCCGGGCATACCACTACCCTTAGCCCAGAGGTCATCACTCCACGGGCTTGAAATTCACATCACCAGGGTCTACGGATGTCTCGACTTAGGTTTTGAACACTTCCAGAGGGGGGGCCTCGCTTACCACCACCCTAGCCCAGAGGGCGTCACTCCTCAGGCTTGAAATTTGCATCACCGGGGTCTACGGATGTCTCGACTTAGGTTTTGAAAAACTCCAGAGGGGGGGTCGGGCTTAACACCACCCTAGCCCAGAGGTGAGTCACTCCTCGGGCTTGAAATTCGCATCACCGGGGTCTACGGATGTCTCGACTTAGTTTTTGGGTCACTTCCAGTGAGATTAGGCGTAAACTCACAATATTCAAGCCCAGAGACGAACCAGAGCCTTGGGCATGTCATAGTTACATAGGGTGTACCCAAACTTTCATCGTTTCTAAAGTAACCCTAATGTCCTGACAGCACCACACTGGAAACACCTGTGCCCTTTGAATTTGGGCTCACGAAGGTGCCCCCTTTTCGGGCTCGAGACTAGGACGGAGAGGGTCAAAATTTTTTCTAAGTCCAACCTCAACAACAACCTAGGGTTAACCACTGGGAGACCTGCCTTATTGACTTCACCGTTTACTTTGTCTCATTCCGCCCACTGAAAGACCTGGCTTATTCATTGTTTTTCTTCAAGTTTGGATCGCCCACTGGGATACCTGCCAATTTAACACCGCGGCTTTCATGGTTCTCTATTGCCTCGCGCCCGAGGCACTTTTATGGGGGGGGTGGCCTGGCTTGGGGGAGGAGTACCCACCAAATGTTTGAGTGGACGGGATGACTTTCAATGGATCGCAGTTTATTCACCCACTCTGCCACTTACGAAACCCGCACTCCAAATCAGGTCGTTTATGAGTCATTTCACACCCGGATCAAGAGACATTTGCTTTCAGGAGGGAGGTGGACCGAGGCGTTCATTAGCCCCTGTCCAGTTCCAGTGTCATGCGGCTCTCGTCACCGGCGGTGGGGAGGAAACCGCCTCCCACCACGGCTATCCAAGACCAAGCTCACCGATGCTGGGCACGGATGTATCGCTCCTTCTAGGTGGGATTCCGACTTAGAGGCGTTCAGTCGTAAGCCCTCGGATGATAGCCTTGCACCAGTGGCTGCACAGCCAAGCGCGAGTACCATGTATCCGAACCTGCGGTTCATCTCGTACTGGGCTGGATTACTATCGGAGCAACTTTCAACATCAGTAGGGTAAAACTAACCTGTCTCACGACGGTCTAAACCCAGCTCACGTTCCCTGTTAGTGGGTGAACAATCCAATGCTTTGCAAATTCTGCTTCGCAATGATAGGAAGAGCCGACATCGAAGGATCAAACGGCGACGTCGCTATGAACGCTTGGCCGCCACAAGCCAGTTATCCCTGTGGTAACTTTTCTGACACCTCCCGCTTAAAACCCAAAAAGCAGACGGAAGGATTGTTAGGCCCCGCTTTCATGGTCCGTATTCATACTGAAAATCAGGATCAAGCCAGCTTTTGCCCTTATGCTCTACGGGAGGTTTCTGTCCTTCTGAGCCTGCCTTAGGACACCTGCGTTACGCTTTGACAGGTGTACCGCCCCAGTCAAACTCCCCACCTGTCACTGTCCCCGGAAGGACTCGCCCCGGGCAGGGAAGCCCGCAACATGAGTTTACCTGGACTCACTGCCAAGCGACCCACCCAGGGCTTAGCACCTTCGAACAAGGAACCCCCAGCAAGGAAAGGGTTCCCACCGACACCTTCACCGGGTTAGAGAGGTAACAGTAAGAGTAGTGGTATTTCACGGACAGCCCACCCCGGTGCTGGCCTTCGGCGGGCCTCCCACTTATTCTACACCCCCTATGTAGCCTCTCAGTGACAGACTAGAGTCAAGCTCAACAGGGTCTTCTTTCCCCGCTGATTCTGCCAAGCCCGTTCCATTGGCTGTGGTTTCGCTAGATAGTAGGTAGGGACAGTGGGAATCTCGTTAATCCATTCATGCAGGTCACTAATTAAATGACGAGGCATTTGGTTAGATCCAGCAGAGCGGGCTACTCTGTTTCGGAGGTTTTAACGCTGCCCCCTGCAGCGCCGTTGAGTGTCTTGATCCATCTCAGCCCGGCCTAGAGATAGAATATCCTTGTCCGCCCCGGTTCGGTCCGTGTCATCTTCTCGGTCTCAACGGATTCGAAAACGTTACCTTGTCCGCGGTGGATTACCTGTGAACACAAACAGGGGGTTGAATACAGGTCGAATCCGGCCGTATTTATTACAACGTCGAGCATAATGAAGCTGAATGGATTAACCAGGCTAGCCCCGCCCATGCCTCTCCCGGGTATCCACAGAGAGGGAGGGCGGGGAAGCCCACACGCCATAAATCGGAGCCGATACTGTATACCTTAATACCTTCCCACTCACAGAAGAGAACGGGCCGTGACGGAACCAACTTAACCACCACCCCTCCCTCGTAAGGGAGTCTGACCGGCAAGACCACACATGTTGGGTCCGCATTGGGCCAACCAACCAGACTGTCATGCAGGTTACCAGCCTGATGTGAACAACGTCTCCCCTGGGTGGCGTTGCTCTTACGGTCAAACCCTAGCAGGGGGCCAACCGTGTGGTCGGGGACGAAGAACCCATCACGGGAAGAAGTTCCCCATCACCAAGTCACTATTTTTATTTTGTACCCTGTTCTGTATGGCGCCTGACCGGGCCGGCATGTCCACCTCAGTCGAAACCAGGCTGGCGCTCTTTCCCAGTGTGGTCACTGCGTTAGAGTCTTTAAGCCATCCCATCGTGCCATCGACCGACACAGGACTGGTAGGTTATACACTCGTCCACACGTCACTAGGGACAGCCGTTTTGCTGTTGCCTCATGGGCCTAAGGGTCGGCGATCACCCACGATATGCTACCGGAACAGTTCGTCCATTCAGCTAGGAAGCTTGACCTATTCACGCCTTTGCCTCTAGCCTCATAGATCGACCGTCACCAGCGCACACCAAAGAGAATCAACTCGTCCTTTGCCCATGAGGATGGGTTTTCACCCTACCTAATAAGGTGTGGGTCGGAGACCCCCGCCCAAAGTCAACCAACAGCCTTTCGGGAATAGGTGACCAACACCTGGGATCTATCGAGGATAGATCATACCAACCCATGAAAGAGATGTCCCAGAAGAGACATCTCCTCCTAGCCAAGCGCCATCTTTGCCCTCGGAACCTATAGGGTTTTGGAATGCCATTTGGAGCCTATGGGATGCCCTTCGAGACCTAAGCAACTTTGATAATCGGACACCAGCTAGGGACGTTGCACCCTAGGGGGCTTGCCATAGTGGTGGTCCCCGCCCCAGGGAACCAGCACTTGGGCATCCGCGCTACAACCTGCTAGCGCGAAGTGCCTGGGGAGACCTGGCTAATGAGAACGGTCGGTCAGTCCGTCACATGGAAAGCCTCTCTTAGCCGCCCTGACCGCACAGGACGTTGCCCGGTTTTACCACGAGGAGGTGGAGGCACACAATGCTTTGACTCGGAGTCCCTGGAGCTGGGTCTCCCACCCTGCTCACCTTAACGAACTCCGGGGTTTATTTACATAGTTACCCCCGCCGTTCACCCGTGCTTGGGTGAATTTCTTCACTTTGACATTCAGAGCACTGGGCAGGAATCACATTGTGTCAAAACCGTCCAAGAGCCTTCACAATGCTGTGTTTTTATTAAACAGTCGGATTCCCCTGGTCCGCAGCAGTTCTAATTCGGCTGTTGGGTGCCGGTCAAGAGAACCGCCTCGGGGCGGGGGGGGGGGGACCCACACCCGATAGATCCACGAGGCCTCGGCTCGTCGCACGCAGCTCCAGTCACACTGCTCCAGTCCCCCCAAGCCCCTACGGCCGGCGACGCATCCGCACACAACTCCCGAGTCTTCCCCCCCACGTCCGAATGGGAGAACGGAAGGCCGCGCTCGCGAGTGTGGCCGGGACCCGGCGATGGGCCTCGGAGCCCGGCCGACTTTGTGAAGGAAGGGCTGCAGATGAAACGGAGTCCCATCCACGACCGCCTCCCACCGTCACCGACCGAGTCCCCTAAGCACCGCCGGAAGGGAACACCGACTTCTTCGCGCGGCTGTGACCCACGCACTTTAACCGACAGACGTAGGAGTCAACCCGGGCGCCGTGCGCTTTTGCCCACATGACCCTCAGGGCAAGGGCGAACCAAAACAGTTCCCCGGAGCCAGGCCGCTCCGGGCCATCGGCCTACGCTTCAGCTAAAGGGCCCGACCGAGCCCAGCCATTAGAGCCAATCCTTATCCCGAAGTTACGGATCTGTTTTGCCGACTTCCCTTACCTACATTGTTCCAACACGCCAGAGGCTGTTCACCTTGGAGACCTGATGCGGATATTGGTACGGCCTGGGGGGAAATTCACTATCGTCGCGTCGGGTGCCTTAACCCACGCGTTCGGTTCATCCCACAGCACCAGTTCTGCTTACCAAAAGTGGCCCACTTGGCACCATCATTCGATGCCCGGCTCTGAGCCTGCGAGCCGGGCCTCTTACCCATTTAAAGTTTGAGGGTAGGACGAGGCCGTTTCGGCCCCGCAGCCTATAATCATTGCTTTACCAGATAAAACTGAGTTTGGTGCCAGCTATCCTGAGGGAAACTTCGGAGGGAACCAGCTACTAGATTGTTCGTTAAGTCTTTCGCCCCTATAGCCAGGTCGGATGACCGAATTGAACGTCAGGACCGCTACAGGCCTCCACGCAGGGTTTGCCCTGGCTTCGCCCTGCCCAGGCATAGATCACCATCTTTCGGGTACCACCGCGTATGCTCTTGCTCCACTCTCCACTTGGTTTAGAGCAGGCCGGTGGTGCGCTGTCAACCCACCATGGACGGGGTGTCTTAGATCCCACCTCAGCCGACGCGCGCCGGCCTTCACCTTCGTTGCGCCTCCGGGGTTCAAGCCCTTTGACTCGCATACGCGTTAGACTCCTTGGTCCGTGTTTCAAGACGGGTCGGTCGGGGTCCGAACTTAGCCGCTGACCTTAGGCGTTCGGTGCTGTGGGCCTGGATCACCCCCCTCTCGCCGTAGCGGGCCTAGCCCGGGGCTGAGGACAGCCCAACCGGCCCGCTTCGACCGAACGATCGGTGGGGGGACCCATCCCCATCCCGAAGGAGGGGAGAATGTGGAAAGGACATTGCTCCGCGGCCCCGGCTGTAGCGGAACGCCCGTGTCTGGGGCCGTGTGGGCCCCATCTCCGGATGCACCTACCTTCACCCTCTGGCCCTTCCAAGCCTAACCGGAGCCGGTTGCGACTCACCACCACGCGGGGAATATGCACCTGACGGGTCGAGCCTTCATACGCCCGAGAGGCCTGAAGTCGGGAGGCGAAGCTCAGGGCCAAGCAGGGAGTGGGGTCGCCCACTCTCTCGCCCAGATGAACTCGCCTCCAAGTCACGGAACCACACGAGCGCGGGCCGTCCGCCCGGCTGAATCCCCCGGGGCGGTCTTCTCGGTCTCCGACCGTTTACCTCTCAACGGTTTCACGCTCTCTTGAACTCTCTCTTCAAAGTACTGTTTTCAACTTTCCCTCACGGTACTTTGTTCGCTATCGGTCTTGTGCTGGTATTTAGCCTTAGATGGAGTTTACCACCCACTTTGAGCTGCATTCACAAGCAACCCAACTCCGGGAAGCCCGATCTACCCGGCGGGATGCGGGACGATACCGGGCCTTCACCATCTATGGAAGACACTTCCTTGCAAAACTTGGTCCCACGTCCGCACCGAGACTAAACGGACTTCCGTACACTACATTTCCCGGCCCACCCCGGTCAGGGGAAAGAGGGATTCAGCGCTGAGCTCTTCCCTCTTCGCTCGCTGCTACTAAGGGAATCCTTGTTAGTTTCTTTTCCTCCGCTTACTGATATGCTTAAGTTCAGCGTGTTGTCTCGTCTGATATGAGGTCGCGCTACGAGGCTGTTTTGCGGGGCGCTGGGCGTGAACCCCCCAGCCGCTCGCCGTATTATGGTGCCCACCCTCCAACGGCGGGAAGCCCAGCGGGGAGAGACAATGACAGATGGGACCCGGACCTAATGGCTCTCCCTACGTCCGGAGCTCTCACCACACGGTGGCTTAAGAACCGAGTCTGCGTTTAGGAAGAGGCCCTGCGAACTTCCAGCCGTGGTCTGGGAAGACCGATCGATGGAAAGCGACCCTCAGACAGGCGTGGATGGACCCCCGCGGCCGCAATGTGCGTTCGAAATATCGATGATCTGTGTTCCGCATTTCACATTATTTAACGCAGTTTACCGCATACTTCATTGATGCACGAGCCAAGTGATCCACCGCTAAGAGTTGTATCATTTTGCCCGCCCTTACGGACGGGACTTTGGGTTAAAGCCTTTTGAACAACAGAATTTAATGGTTTAGCTTAGGTTCACCTCCCTTGGATGAGTTGGAAGGGATTCATGAACAAAGGGAATTTTATGGTCGGGTGACCCCGGGCTGGGGGTCATTAAACCCGGCTTGGCATCCAGATGGATCGCCTTGGTGGTGCCCAACCTTCCCTTTTACGTGTTAGGAGACCAAGACACCCAGGGGTGTAGATGGCTAGCGTGCGCTTTTAACCTTGCTGTTACCAGCGAGGCCCGGTGGTTTGCTTCCAAGTCCCCAGCAAGGGGGAAATCTGAAAGATCCCACTAAGACCGGCGTTGCGCCGGTCCACGCCTCAGGGGGTTTCTCTGGGCCCCGTCAACTCGCGCACGGCCATCGGAGTAAGTTTGCCTTAGCTTGCGTACGGTTCCCGGTCTAAAGTTTGTACCCGGTGTGCGCTCCAGCCACGCTCTCCCCCCGGAGGGGATGAGTGGGCCCGGTGGTGCGCTCCCAAGTCCCCACGGAGGGTGAGGCTGGGTGGAGATCCCACCTGTGTTCCGCATCCGGGGCTCATCAGCCCCTTCAACTCGCGCACGGGTCTCAGACTATTTATACGGTCCGAAGCCCAGGGAGGTGCCGATATACACCTCCCGATCCCTGCATGCGCTCTTAAGCTCCGCTCTAACCCGAGAGGGAAAGAGTTTCGCCCGTGGTGCGCTCCTGTCCCCTGGGGGTTACGGAAGATCCCAACAAGGCCGGTGAACACTGGCCAATGCCCTGGGGGTTGCATTAGCCCCTTTGACTCGCGCATGCAGAATTAAAGCCTTTAACGATCAATGGTTTGGTTTAACAACCAGCGGGCGGCTCCGTTACCACTCGAGACCCCCGCAAGCGGGGTGGTGGCCGGCAACCTATGCACCCAAAGGAGGTCTTCCTATAACCCTGAGTTCCGAGGTCGGCCCGCTCCGTCCCCCCCGTAGGGAGACTCACGTTAGCCGACAACAAAAGGTACGAGGTGTCTGGGATCCATACCTTTAAGGTACCCACCAGGGGATTTGGCCTTGCTCAAAGACCGAGTGGCTACTGGCATGGAGGGCGGGCACCCACCATGGCCAGGTCACCGTTAATAATCCTTTCGCAGGTTCCACTACAAAAACCTTGTTACGACTTTTACTCCCTCTAGATGCCCAGGTTTGATCCACTTCCCACCTCAACGAGGCAACCCCCCGGTAAAGGGGCAGCTCGGGGACGGTCTGAGGACCTCACCAGGCCATCCAATCGATAGTAGCGATGGGCGGTGTGTACAAAGGGCAGGGACTTAATCGAAGCGGGCTGGTGACCCGTGACTACTTGGAATTCCTCGTTCAAGGGGAAAAGTTACAATCCCCTATCCCCAGCGGGGAAGGCATTCATAGGATTGCCCAGGCCTTTCGGCATAGGATGGATGCACACGCTGAACCAGCCAGTGTAACTCACGTGCGGCCCCGGGCGTCTAAGGGCATCACAGACCTGTTATTGCCCCGAATCTCATATGGCTTTGCCTCGCCCCGGATCGCTCTAAGAAGTTCGGCCACCGACCGCTGACCCCTCGGGCCGCCTGCCTCCACAGGGACCCAGGGAGGGCCTTGTAACTTTTTAAGGCACAGGGTCTCGTCCGTTATCGGATTTAACCAGACAAATCGCTCCACGAACTACCAACGGCCATGCACCACCACCCACAGAATCAAGAAAGAGCCATCAATCTGTCAATCCTTACCGTGTCCGGGCCGGGTGAGTTTCCCCGTGTTGAGTCAAATTAAGCCGCAAGTTCCACTCCTTGTGGTTCCCTTCCGTCAATTCCTTTAAGTTTCAGCTTTGCAACCATATTCCCCCCAGAGCCCAAAGACTCGTGGTTTCCCTCACACTGCCCGGCGGGTCATGGTCGCTAACATAACGCCGCCGGATCGCGGGTAGGCATAGTTTACGGTCGGAACTACGACGGTACCTGATCGCCTTCACTCCCCCAACTTTCGTTCTTGATTAATGAAAACATTCTTGGCAAATGCCTTTGCTTTTGTCCGTCCCACACCGGTCAACAAATTTCACCTCTGTCGGTGTGGTACGAATGCCCCCGGCCGTCCCTCTTAATCATTGCCCTCGGTCCTTAAAACCCAGGAAATAGGACCGTGAAAGCCCCGGAGCCCCACTCCGGAACAACCAGCCGTACCAAAAGAGAGACCCCGACGCCCCACGGAGGGCCCTATTCCATTATTCCTAGCTCAGTCAGTCATGGCACATGTCGGCCTGCTTTGAGCACTCTGCTTTGTTCAAAGTAAACGCTCCGGACCATCCAACCCACCGTGCACCGCAGTGAAGTACCCAGCTAAGGGCTTCTCCACGGCCGGCGAGCAGAGGACACCGGTGGTAGGGACCAGGTCTCACAACCCACCCAGAGACAGACAGTCACCCCCGAAGGAGCTTCCCAGCCATCCGGACAGTCCAGGGGATCCGAGACCAGTCCCCAAATCCAACTACGAGCTTTTTAACTGCAGCAATCTTAGCATACGCTATTGGAGCTGGAATTACCGCGGCTGCTGGCACCAGACTTGCCCTCCAATGGGTTCTCACTCACGGATGTAGATTGAGTTCATTTTGGTTACGCTCCACAGGATCATAGGACACGCATCAATATTTTTCGTCACTACCTCCCCGTGTCGGGAATGGGTAATTTGCGTGCCTGCGGCCTTCCTTGGATGTGGTAGCCGTTTCTCAGGCTCCCTCTCCGGAATCGAACCCAGATTCCCAGTTACCCGTGGTCACCACGGTAGGCCCGTAGCCTACCGTCAAAAATTGATAGGGCAGACACTCGAATGATACGTCGCCGCCCCGGAGGGCTTAACGATCGGCCAAAGGTTATCTAGAGTCACCAAAGCGACCAGACCGGAGCCGGGAGGGTTTTTCGGTTCTGATAAATGCACGTATCCGGGGGACAGGGGCCGGGAGAATCTTTCACGCCGACCCCCAGAACCCTTCCAAAGCTTTGTTTGCATGTACGGTGCAGGCTAGGGGGCGGGTCCTTCCTTCAAATGGATCCCAACTCTAAGGCACCACCAACGCGGACGTTGAACGGACCTACTGTTGGATCAACCGACCGACTAAGTCCCCCTCAGAACAATTCTGGACAAGCGGACGCCTCTTACGGGCATCCATGAGCCATGGAGGCTGGGAGCACAAGGCGGGGAGGATCGTTCTAAGCACGGTATTTCGGCTTAGAAGCCTGCCCCTGGTGCTCCGCGTATACCGAGCTCGTAAAGGACGGCCGTTAAGGGAAGAGAATGGTAGAGAATCCTGGCCCCCTCAAAGCGCAAGGAGGTCGGCATAGGTTTACGGTTCGCCCCCGGAGCCTACGGAAGTCTGCGTTTAAGAAGACGAAGGGTTGATCCGTAGGCCGACCCTGCGGACTTCCAGCCGCGGTCTGTGGAAGACCGATCCGTGTCACCTCTCATGCGCTCTTTGCCTCCGGCCGTTTCCAGCCGGGGCCCGGTGGTGTGCTCCCACGTCCCGCTCAAAGGAGGGGAAAGGTCGGGAGATCCCACGGACTGGCGGATAACTGCCGGCCAACGCCTCAGGGGTTACGCGGCCCCGTCGACTCGCGCACGGGCAAATTTATGGGTTTAAAAAGGCACGAGCAAATTTATAGGTTTAAAAAGGGGGAAAATCCTCATACATTCGACCCCCCGGTGCCCAGGGAAGTTGACCCTCCCCGGGCAGGCATTTCGAACGAATCATCGGTTGGAAAACGACTCTTTCGGGATGGGGGAAACCCCTCATACGCTCGATCCCCCATGCCCAGGAATGTTTTACCTTCCCAGGCATACATCGAACGAATCATCGGGGTGGAAACGGGCTTAACCGGGTTAACACAATCGACGGGGCGGCCGTTCCACCCACTCCACATCCCAACACCACCGTGATACGAGATCAGGGGTTGGGACTCGACCTTAAAGATACCCGGTCGAGGTTGACCGAGTGGAAACCACTCGGATTTATGACAGTGACCCCACTGACAGGCCCCACGGACCTTGGGGACCACTCCCCATCGCTCTGCCTGGCACCTGGGTTGGAAACCGGGACTAATTTTGTCAGTAATACGCTATTCGTCTCAATGATCTTACTGGTCCATAAGCCCGGACGTGTGACATCGAACGCGATCGAGAAAGAGAAACGCCCCATAATTTCCAATATATTCAACACCAATAAACCTATTGAATGAAAATCCTAGATACGTTAGTCCTCATATCTCAGCTTTGGGATGAGAGAGGCTGAAAAAAATCACGCTCCTGTGTAAGTCAGGACCTGCTTAATCAACATCGTGAGTTTGGAAGAAATCTGAGACGGTCAAAAATTTAGTCTAAAAATACACAAAGGGGTACCCCTTAGTGTTTTTTTCGGGTTAAATATGTGACCTTCTCATATCTTCTTCAAACCCACACCGTGTGTCAGGGAGGATCTTACGAAGACAGTGTTTTGGTAATTATTGCCCTACCACATCCCAAAGCTGAGATATAGGGACATGTTGTGCTGCATAAAATGTATAACTGTAAATTTCATGATGGGATTCCTACTTCCAGTGAAGCTAGGTAAACACATGAGTAGAAGGGTGTGATCAGAAAAGCCTAGTCAGTCCAATATATCCTACATTGCATCTGTACTTTGCTTTATTGGACGTATAACAAGCTCATAGATTTAATTCCAATATATTCAACACCAATAAACCTATTGAGCGAAAATCCTAGATACGTTAGTCCTCATATCTCAGCTTTGGGATAAGATAGGCTAAAAATAATCATGCCCCTGTGTAAGTCAGGACCTGCTCAATCAACATCGTGAGTTTGGAAGAAATCTGAGACGGTCAAAAATTTAGTCTAAAAAAACACAAAGGGGTACCCCTTAGTGTTTTTTTGGGTGAAATATTTGACCTCCTCATATCTTCTTCAAACCCACACCATGTGTCAGGGAGGTCCTGACAAAGACAGTGGTGTGGTGATTGTTGCCCTACCACATCCCAAAGCTGAGATATAGGGACATGTTGTGCTGCATAAAATGTATAACTGTAAATTTCATGATGGGATTCCTACTTCCAGTGAAGCTAGGTAAACACATGAGTAGAAGGGTGCGATCAGAAAAGCCTAGTCAGTCCAATATATCCTACATTGCATCTGTATTTTGCTTTATTGGACGTATAACAAGCTCATAAATTTAATTCCAATATATTCAACACCAATAAACCTATTGAGAGAAAATCCCAGTTACGTAAGTCCTCATATCTCAGGTTTGGGGTGAGATAGACTGAAAATAATCACACCCCTTTGTAAGTCAGGACCTGCTCAATCAACATCGTGAGTTTGGAAGAAATCTGAGACGTTCAAAAATTTAGTCTAAAAAAACACAAGGGGTCAGAAAAGTGTTAGTGTTTTTTTGGCTAAAATATGTGACCTCCTCATATTTTCTTCAAACCCACACTGTGTGTCAAGGAGGTCCTGACAAAGACAGTGGTGTGGTAATTGTTGACCTATCACATCCCAAAGCTGAGATATAGGGACATGTTTGCTGCATAAAATGTATAACTGTAAATTTCATGATGGGATTCCTACTTCCAGTGAAGCTACGTAAACACATGAGTAGAAGGGTGCGATTAGAAAAGCCTAGTCAGTCCAATATATCCTACATTCCATCTGTATTTTGCTTTATTGGACGTATAACAAGCTCATAAATTTAATTCCAATGTATTCAACACCAATAAACCAATTGAGAGAAAGTCCCAGTTAAGTTTGTCCTCATATCTCAGATTTTGGATAAGATAGGCTGAAAATGATCACGCCCCTGTGTAAGTCAGGACCTGTTCAATCAACATCACGAGTTTGGAAGAAATCTGAGACGGTCAAAAATTTTGTCTAAATAAACACAATGGGGTACCGCTTTTTTTTTTTTTGGTTAAAATATGTGACCTCCTCATATCTTCTTCAAACCCACACCGTGTGTCAGGGAGGTCCTGATGAAGACAGTGGTGTGGTAATTGTTGTCCTGTCACATCCCAAAGCTGAGATATAGTGACATGTTTGCTGCATAAAATGTATAACTGTAAATTTCATGATGGGATTCCTACTTCCAGTGAAACTAGGTAAACACATGAGTAGAAGGGTGCGATCAGAAAAGCCTAGTAAGTCCAATATATCCTACATTGCATCTGTATTTTGCTTTATTGGACGTATAACAAGCTCATAAATTTAATTCCAATATATTCAACACCAATAAACCTATTGAGCGAAAATCCTAGATACGTTAGTCCTCATATCTCAGTTTTGGGATGAGATAAGCTGAAAATAATCACACCTTTGTGTAAGTCAGGACCTGCTCAATCAACATCGTGAGTTTGGAAGAAATCTGAGACGGTCAAAAATTTAGTCTAAAAAAACACAAAGGGGTACCCCTTAGTGTTTTTTTGGGTGAAATATGGGACCTCCTCATATCTACTTCAAACCCACACCGTGTGTCAGGGAGGATCTTACGAAGACAGTGTTTTGGTAATTATTGCCCTACCACATCCCAAAGCTGAGATATAGGGACCTGTTTTGCTGCATAGAATGTTAAACTGTAAATTTCATGATGGGATACCTACTTCCAGTGAAGCTAGGTAAACACATGAGTAGAAGGGTGTGATCAGAAAAGCCTAGTCAGTCCAATATATCCTACATTGCTTATGTACTTTGCTTTATTGGACGTATAACAAGCTCATAAATTTAATTCCAATATATTCAACACCAATAAACCTATTGAGCGAAAATCCTAGATACGTTAGTCCTCATATCTCAGTTTTGGGATGAGATAGGATGAAAATATTCACGCCCCTGTGTAAGTCAGGACCTGCTCAATCAACATCATGAGTTTGGAAGAAATCTGAGACGGTCAAAAATTTTGTCTAAATAAACACAATGGGGTACCGCTTTTTTTTTTTTTTGGTTAAAATATGTGACCTCCTCATATCTTCTTCAAACCCACACCGTGTGTCAGGGAGGTCCTGATGAAGACAGTGGTGTGGTAAATGTTGTCCTGTCACATCCCAAAGCTGAGATATAGTGACATGTTTGCTGCATAAAATGTATAACTCTAAATTTCATGATGGGATTCCTACTTCCAGTGAAACTAGGTAAACACATGAGTAGAAGGGTGCGATCAGAAAAGCCTAGTAAGTCCAATATATCCTACATTGCATCTGTATTTTGCTTTATTGGACGTATAACAAGCTCATAAATATAATTCCAATATATTCAACACCAATAAACCTATTGAGCGAAAATTCTAGATACGTTAGTCCTCATATCTCAGCTTTGGGATGAGATAAGCTGAAAATAATCACACCTTTGTGTAAGTCAGGACCTGCTCAATCAACATCGTGAGTTTGGAAGAAATCTGAGACGGTCAAAAATTTAGTCTAAAAAAACACAAAGGGGTACCCCTTAGTGTTTTTTTGGGTGAAATATGTGACCTCCTCATATCTACTTCAAACCCACACCGTGTGTCAGGGAGGATCTTACGAAGACAGTGTTTTGGTAATTATTGCCCTACCACATCCCAAAGCTGAGATATAGGGACCTGTTTTGCTGCATAAAATGTTAAACTGTAAATTTCATGATGGGATACCTACTTCCAGTGAAGCTAGGTAAACACATGAGTAGAAGGGTGTGATCAGAAAAGCCTAGTCAGTCCAATATATCCTACATTGCATCTGTATTTTGCTTTATTGGACGTATAACAAGCTCATAAATTTAATTCCAATATATTCAACACCAATAAACCTATTGAGCGAAAATCCTAGATACGTTAATCCTCATATCTCAGCTTTGGGATGAGATAGGCTGAAAATAATCACGCCCCTGTGTAAGTCAGGACCAGCTCAATCAACATCATGAGTTTGGAAGAAATCTGAGACGGTCAAAAATTTAGTCTAAAAATACTTAAAGGGGTACCCCTTAGTGTTTTTTTGGGTGACATATGTGACCTCCTCATATCTTCTTCAAACCCACACCGTGTGTCAAGGAGGATCTTACGAAGACAGTGTTTTGGTATTTATTGCCCTACCACATCCCAAAGCTGAGATATAGGGAAATGTTGTGCTGCATAAAATGTATTACTGTAAACTTCATGATGGGATTCCTACTTCCAATGAAGCTAGGTAAACACTTGAGTAGAAGGGTGCAATCAGAAAAGCCTAGTCAGTCCAATAAATCCTACATTGTATCTGTATTTTGCTTTATTGGACGTATAACAAGCTCATAAATTTAATTCCAATATATTCAACACCAATAAACCTGTTGAGCGAAAATCCCAGTTACGTTAGTCCTCATATCTAAGCTTTGGGATGAGATAAGCTGAAAATAATCACACCTTTGTGTAAGTCAGGACCTGCTTAATCAACATCGTGAGTTTGGAAGAAATCTGAGACGGTCAAAAATTTAGTCTAAAAAAACACAAAGGGGTACGCCTTAGTGTTTTTTTGGGTGAAATATGTGACCTCCTCATATCTTCTTCAAACCCACACCGTGTGTCAGGGAGTTCCTGATGAAAACAGTGGTGTGGTAATTGTTGCCCTACCACATCCCAAAGCTGAGATATAGGGACATGTTGTGCTGCATAAAATGTATAACTGTAAATTTCATGATGGGATTCCTACTTCCAGTGAAGCTAGGTAAACACATGAGTAGAAGGGTGCGATCAGAAAAGCCTAGTCAGTCCAATATATCCCACATTGCATCTGTATTTTGCTTTATTGGACGTATAACTAGCTCATAAATTTAATTCCAATATATTCAACACCAATAAACCTATTGAGAGAAAATCCCAGTTACGTAAGTCCTCATATCTCAGGTTTGGGGTGAGATAGACTGAAAATAATCACACCCCTTTGTAAGTCAGGACCTGCTCAATCAACATCGTGAGTTTGGAAGAAATCTGAGACGGTCAAAAATTTAGTCTAAAAAAACACAAAGGGGTACGCCTTAGTGTTTTTTTGGGTGAAATATGTGACCTCCTCATATCTTCTTCAAACCCACACCGTGTGTCAGGGAGGATCTTACGAAGACAGTGTTTTGGTAATTATTGCCCTACCACATCCCAAAGCTGAGATATAGGGACATGTTTTGCTGCCTAAAATGTATAACTGTAAATTTCATGATGGAATTCCTACTTCCAGTGAAGCTAGGTAAACACATGAGTAGAAGGGTGTGATCAGAAAAGCCTAGTCAGTCCAATATATCCTACATTGCATCTGTACTTTGCTTTATTGGACGTATAACAAGCTCATAAATTTAATTCCAATATATTCAACACCAATAAACCTATTGAGCGAAAATCCTAGATACGTTAGTCCTCATATCTCAGCTTTGGGATGAGACAGGCTGAAAATAATCACACCCCTGTGTAAGTCAGGACCTGCTTAATCAACATCGTGAGTTTGAAAGAAATCTGAGACAGTCAACAGTTTAGTCTAAAAAAACACAAAGGGGTACCCCTTAGTGTTTTTTTGGGTGAAATATGTGACCTCCTCATATCTTCTTCAAACCCACACCGTGTGTCAAGGAGGATCTTACGAAGACAGTGTTTTGGTATTTATTGCCCTACCACATCCCAAAGCTGAGATATAGGGACATGTTGTGCTGCATAAAATGTATTACTGTAAACTTCATGATGGGTTTCCTACTTCCAATGAAGCTAGGTAAACACATGAGTAGAAGTGTGCAATCAGAAAAGCCTAGTCAGTCCAATAAATCCTACATTGTATCTGTATTTTGCTTTATTGGACGTATAACAACCTCATAAATTTAATTCCAATATATTCAACACCAATAAACCTGTTGAGCGAAAATCCCAGTTACGTTAGTCCTCATATCTAAGCTTTGGGATGAGATAAGCTGAAAATAAGCACACCTTTGTGTAAGTCAGGACCTGCTTAATCAACATCGTGAGTTTGGAAGAAATCTGAGACGGTCAAAAATTTAGTCTAAAAAAACACAAAGGGGTACCCCTTAGTGTTTTTTTGGGTGAAATATGTGACCTCCTCATATCTTCTTCAAACCCACACCGTGTGTCAGGGAGTTCCTGATGAAAACAGTGGTGTGGTAATTGTTGCCCTACCACATCCCAAAGCTGAGATATAGGGACATGTTGTGCTGCATAAAATGTATAACTGTAAATTTCATGATGGAATTCCTACTTCCAGTGAAGCTAGGTAAACACATGAGTAGAAGGGTGTGATCAGAAAAGCCTAGTCAGTCCAATATATCCTACATTGCATCTGTACTTTGCTTTATTGGACGTATAACAAGCTCATAAATTTAATTCCAATATATTCAACACCAATAAACCTATTGAGCGAAAATCCTAGATACGTTAGTCCTCATATCTCAGCTTTGGGATGAGACAGGCTGAAAATAATCACACCCCTGTGTAAGTCAGGACCTGCTTAATCAACATCGTGAGTTTGAAAGAAATCTGAGACAGTCAACAGTTTAGTCTAAAAAAACACAAAGGGGTACCCCTTAGTGTTTTTTTGGGTGAAATATGTGACCTCCTCATATCTTCTTCAAACCCACACCGTGTGTCAAGGAGGATCTTACGAAGACAGTGTTTTGGTATTTATTGCCCTACCACATCCCAAAGCTGAGATATAGGGACATGTTGTGCTGCATAAAATGTATTACTGTAAACTTCATGATGGGTTTCCTACTTCCAATGAAGCTAGGTAAACACATGAGTAGAAGTGTGCAATCAGAAAAGCCTAGTCAGTCCAATAAATCCTACATTGTATCTGTATTTTGCTTTATTGGACGTATAACAACCTCATAAATTTAATTCCAATATATTCAACACCAATAAACCTGTTGAGCGAAAATCCCAGTTACGTTAGTCCTCATATCTAAGCTTTGGGATGAGATAAGCTGAAAATAAGCACACCTTTGTGTAAGTCAGGACCTGCTTAATCAACATCGTGAGTTTGGAAGAAATCTGAGACGGTCAAAAATTTAGTCTAAAAAAACACAAAGGGGTACCCCTTAGTGTTTTTTTGGGTGAAATATGTGACCTCCTCATATCTTCTTCAAACCCACACCGTGTGTCAGGGAGTTCCTGATGAAAACAGTGGTGTGGTAATTGTTGCCCTACCACATCCCAAAGCTGAGATATAGGGACATGTTGTGCTGCATAAAATGTATAACTGTAAATTTCATGATGGGATTCCTACTTCCAGTGAAGCTAGGTAAACACATGAGTAGAAGGGTGCGATCAGAAAAGCCTAGTCAGTCCAATATATCCTACATTGCATCTGTATTTTGCTTTATTGGACGTATAACTAGCTCATAAATTTAATTCCAATATTTTCAACACCAATAAACTTATTGAGAGAAAATCCCAGTTACGTAAGTCCTTAAATCTAAGGTTTGGGATGAGATAGACTGAAAATAATCACACCCCTTTGTAAGTCAGGACCTGCTCAATCAACATCGTGAGTTTGGAAGAAATCTGAGACGTTCAAAAATTTAGTCTAAAAAAACACAAAGGGGTACCCCTTAGTGTTTTTTTGGGTGAAAAAAGTGACCTCCTCATATCTTCTTCAAACCCACACCGTATATCAGCGAGGTGCTGATGAAGAGAGTGATGTGGTAATTTTTGCCCTACCACATCCCAAAGCTGAGATATAGGGACATGTTGTGCTGCATAAAATGTATAACTGTAAATTTCATGATGGGATTCCTACTTCCAGTGAAGCTAGGTAAACCCATGAGTAGAAGGGTGCGATCAGAAAGTCCTAGTCAGTCCAATATATCCTACACTGCATCTGTATTTTGCTTTATTGGACGTATAACAAGTTTATAAATTTAATTCCAATATATTCAACACCAATAAAACTATTGAGCGAAAATCCCAGTTACGTTAGTCCTCATATCTCAGATTTTGGATGAGATAGGCTGAAACTAATCACTCCCCTGTGTAAGTCAGGACCTGCTCAATCAACATCGTGAGTTTGGAAGAAATCTGAGACGGTCAAAAATTTAGTCTAAAAAAACACAAAGGGGTACCCCTTAGTGTTTTTTTGGGTGAAATATGTGACCTCCTCATATCTTCTTCAAACCCACACCGTGTGTCAGGGAGGTCCTGACGAAGACAGTGGTGTGGTAATTTTTGCCCTACCACATCCCAAAGCTGAGATATAGGGACATGTTGTGCTGCATAAAATGTATAACTGTAAATTTCATGATGGGATTCCTCCTTCCAGTGAAGCTAGGTAAACACGAGAGTAGAAGGGTGTGATCAGAAAAGCCTAGTCAGTCCAATATATCCTACATTGCATCTGTACTTTGCTTTATTGGATGTATAACAAGCTCATGAATTTAATTCCAATATATTCAACACCAATAAACCTATTGAGCGAAAATCCTAGATACGTTAGTCCTCATATCTCAGCTTTGGGATGAGATAGGCTGAAAATAATCACGCCCCTGTGTAAGTCAGGACCTGCTCAATCAACATCGTGAGTTTGGAAGAAATCTGAGACGGTCAAAAATTTAGTCTAAAAAAACACAAAGGGGTACCCCTTAGTGTTTTTTTGGGTGACATATGTGACCTCCTCATATCTTCTTCAAACCCACACCGTGTGTCAAGGAGGATCTGACGAAGACAGTGTTTTGGTATTTATTGCCCTACCACATCCCAAAGCTGAGATATAGGGACATGTTGTGCTGCATAAAATGTATAACTGTAAATTTCATGATGGGATTCCTACTTCCAGTGAAGCTAGGTAAACACATGAGTAGAAGGGTGCGATCAGAAAAGCCTAGTCAGTCCAATATATCCTACATTGTATCTGTATTTTGCTTTATTGGACGTATAACAAGCTCATAAATTTAATTCCAATATATTCAACACCAATAAACCTGTTGAGCGAAAATCCCAGTTACTTTAGTCCTCATATCTCAGCTTTGGGATGAGATAAGCTGAAAATAATCACACCTTTGTGTAAGTCAGGACCTGCTTAATCAACATCGTGAGTTTGGAAGAAATCTGAGACGGTCAAAAATTTAGTCTAAAAAAACACAAAGGGGTACCCCTTAGTGTTTTTTTGGGTGAAATATGTGACCTCCTCATATCTTCTTCAAACCCACACCGTGTGTCAGGGAGGTCCTAACGAAGACAGTGGTGTGGTAATTGTTGCCCTACCACATCCCAAAGCTGAGATATAGGGACATGTTGTGCTGCATAAAATGTATAACTGTAAATTTCATGATGGGATTCCTACTTCCAGTGAAGCTAGGTAAACACATGAGTAGAAGGGTGCGATCAGAAAAGCCTAGTCAGTCCAATATATCCTACATTGCATCTGTATTTTGCTTTATTGGACGTATAACTAGCTCATAAATTTAATTCCAATATATTCAACACCAATAAACCTATTGAGAGAAAATCCCAGTTACGTAAGTCCTTAAATCTAAGGTTTGGGATGAGATAGACTGAAAATAATCACACCCCTTTGTAAGTCAGGAACTGCTCAATCAACATCGTGAGTTTGGAAGAAATCTGAGACGTTCAAAAATTTAGTCTAAAAAAACACAAAGGGGTACCCCTTAGTGTTTTTTTGGGTGAAAAAAGTGACCTCCTCAGATCTGCTTCAAACCCACACCGTATATCAGCGAGGTGCTGATGAAGAGAGTGATGTGGTAATTTTTGCCCTACCACATCCCAAAGCTGAGATATAGGGACATGTTGTGCTGCATAAAATGTATAACTGTAAATTTCATGATGGGATTCCTACTTCCAGTGAAGCTAGGTAAACCCATGAGTAGAAGGGTGCGATCAGAAAGTCCTAGTCAGTCCAATATATCCTACACTGCATCTGTATTTTGCTTTATTGGACGTATAACAAGTTTATAAATTTAATTCCAATATATTCAACACCAATAAACCTATTGAGCGAAAATCCCAGTTACGTTAGTCCTCATATCTCAGAATTTGGATGAGATAGGCTGAAACTAATCACTCCCCTGTGTAAGTCAGGACCTGCTCAATCAACATCGTGAGTTTGGAAGAAATCTGAGACGGTCAAAAATTTAGTCTAAAAAAACACAAAGGGGTACCCCTTAGTGTTTTTTTGGGTGAAATATGTGACCTCCTCATATCTTCTTCAAACCCACACCGTGTGTCAGGGAGGTCCTGACGAAGACAGTGGTGTGGTAATTTTTGCCCTACCACATCCCAAAGCTGAGATATAGGGACATGTTGTGCTGCATAAAATGTATAACTGTAAATTTCATGATGGGATTCCTCCTTCCAGTGAAGCTAGGTAAACACGAGAGTAGAAGGGTGTGATCAGAAAAGCCTAGTCAGTCCAATATATCCTACATTGCATCTGTACTTTGCTTTATTGGATGTATAACAAGCTCATGAATTTAATTCCAATATATTCAACACCAATAAACCTATTGAGCGAAAATCCCAGTTACGTTAGTCCTCATATCTCAGCTTTGGGATGAGATAAGCTGAAAATAATCACACCTTTGTGTAAGTCAGGACCTGCTTAATCAACATCGTGAGTTTGGAAGAAATCTGAAACGGTCAAAAATTTAGTCTAAAAAAACACAAAGGGGTACCCCTTAGTGTTTTTTTTTGGTGAAAAAGGTGACCTCCTCAGATCTTCTTCAAACTCACACAGTGTGTCAGGGAGGTCCTGACGAAGAGAGTGGTGTGGTAATTGTTGCCCTACCACATCCCAAAGCTGAGATATAGGGACATGTTGTGCTGCATAAAATGTATAACTGTAAATTTCATGATGGGATTCCTACTTCCAGTGAAGCTAGGTAAACCCATGAGTAGAAGGGTGCAATCAGAAAATCCTAGTCAGTCCAATATATCCTACACTGCATCTGTATTTTGCTTTATTGGATGTATAACAAGTTCATACATTTAATTCCAATATATTCAACACCAATAAACCTATTGAGCGAAAATCCCAGTTACGTTAGTCCTCATATCTCAGATTTTGGATGAGATAGGCTGAAAATAATCACGCCCCTGTGTAAGTCAGGACCTGCTCAATCAACATCGTGAGTTTGGAAGAAATCTGAGACGGTCAAAAATTTAGTCTAAAAAAACACAAAGGGGTACCCCTTAGTGTTTTTTTGGGTGAAATATGTGACCTCCTCATATCTTCTTCAAACCCACACCGTGTGTCAGGGAGGTCCTGACGAAGACAGTGGTGTGGTAATTTTTGCCCTACCACATCCCAAAGCTGAGATATAGGGACATGTTGTACTGCATAAAATGTATAACTGTAAATTTCATGATGGGATTCCTACTTCCAGTGAAGCTAGGTAAACCCATGAGTAGAAGGGTGCGATCAGAAAATCCTAGTCAGTCCAATATATCCTACACTGCATCTGTATTTTGCTTTATTGGATGTATAACAAGTTCATACATTTAATTCCAATATATTCAACACCAATAAACCTATTGAGCGAAAATCCCAGTTACGTTAGTCCTCATATCTCAGATTTTGGATGAGATAGGCTGAAAATAATCACGCCCCTGTGTAAGTCAGGACCTGCTCAATCAACATCGTGAGTTTGGAAGAAATCTGAGACGGTCAAAAATTTAGTCTAAAAAAACACAAAGGGGTACCCCTTAGTGTTTTTTTGGGTGAAATATGTGACCTCCTCATATCTTCTTCAAACCCACACCGTGTGTCAGGGAGGTCCTGACGAAGACAGTGGTGTGGTAATTTTTGCCCTACCACATCCCAAAGCTGAGATATAGGGACATGTTGTGCTGCATAAAATGTATAACTGTAAATTTCATGATGGGATTCCTACTTCAGGTGAAGCTAGGTAAACACATGAGTAGAAGGGTGCGATCAGAAAAGCCTAGTCAGTCCAATATATCCTACATTGCATCTGTATTTTGCTTTATTGGATGTATAACAAGCTCATGAATTTAATTCCAATATATTCAACACCAATAAACCTATTTAGCGAAAATCCTAGATACGTTAGTCCTCATATCTCAGCTTTGGGATGAGATAGGCTGAAAATAATCACGCCCCTGTGTAAGTCAGGACCTGCTCAATCAACATCGTGAGTTTGGAAGAAATCTGAGACGGTCAAAAATTTTGTCCAAAAAAACACAAAGGGGTACCCCTTAGTGTTTTTTTGGGTGACATATGTGACCTCCTCATATCTTCTTCAAACCCACACCGTGTGTCAAGGAGGATCTGACGAAGACAGTGGTGTGGTAATTTTTGCCCTACCACATCCCAAAGCTGAGATATAGGGACATGTTGTGCTGCATAAAATGTATAACTGTAAATTTCATGATGGGATTCCTACTTCCAGTGAAGCTAGGTAAACACATGAGTAGAAGGGTGCGATAAGAAAAGCCTAGTCAGTCCAATATACTCTACACTGCATCTGTATTTTGCTTTATTGGACGTATAACAAGTTCATACACTTAATTCCAATATATTTAACACCAATAAACCTATTGAGAGAAAATCCCAGTTACGTTAGTCCTCATATCTCAGCTTTGGGATGAGATAGACTGAAAATAATCACACCCCTGTGTAAGTCAGGACCTGCTTAATCAACATCGTGAGTTTGGAAGAAATCTGAAACGGTCAAAAATTTAGTCTAAAAAAGCACAAAGGGGTACCGCTTAGTGTTTTTTTTTTGGGTGAAAAAATTTACCTCCTCAGATCTGCTTCAAACCCACACCGTATATCAGCGAGGTCCTGACGAAGAGAGTGGTGTGGTAATTTTTGCCCTACCACATCCCAAAGCTGAGATATAGGGACATGTTGTGCTGCATAAAATGTATAACTGTAAATTTCATGATGGGATTCCTCCTTCCAGTGAAGGTAGGTAAACCCATGAGTAGAAGGGTGCAATCAGAAAATCCTAGTCAGTCCAATATATCCTACACTGCATCTGTATTTTGCTTTATTGGACGTATAACAAGTTCATTCATTTAGATCCAATATATTCAACACCAATAAACCTATTGAGCGAAAATCCCAGTTACGTTAGTCCTCATATCTCAGCTTTGGGATGAGATAAGCTGAAAATAATCACACCTTTGTGTAAGTCAGGACCTGCTTAATCAACATCGTGAGTTTGGAAGAAATCTGAAATGGTCAAAAATTTAGTCTAAAAAAGCACAAAGGCGTACCGCTTAGTGTTTTTTTTTTGGGTGAAAAAAGTGACCTCCTCAGATCTTCTTCAAACCCACACCGTATATCAGCGAGGTCCTGACGAAGAGAGTGGTGTGGTAATTTTTGCCCTACCACATCCCAAAGCTGAGATATAGGGACATGTTGTGCTGCATAAAATGTATAACTGTAAATTTCATGATGGGATTCCTACTTCCAGTGAAGCTAGGTAAACCCATGAGTAGAAGGGTGCGATCAGAAAATCCTAGTCAGTCCAATATATCCTACACTGCATCTGTATTTTGCTTTATTGGATGTATAACAAGTTCATACATTTAATTCCAATATATTCAACACCAATAAACCTATTGAGCGAAAATCCCAGTTACGTTAGTCCTCATATCTCAGATTTTGGATGAGATAGGCTGAAAATAATCACGCCCCTGTGTAAGTCAGGACCTGATCAATCAACATCGTGAGTTTGGAAGAAATCTGAGACGGTCAAAAATTTAGTCTAAAAAAACACAAAGGGGTACCCCTTAGTGTTTTTTTGGGTGAAATATGTGACCTCCTCATATCTTCTTCAAACCCACACCGTGTGTCAGGGAGGTCCTGACGAAGACAGTGGTGTGGTAATTTTTGCCCTACCACATCCCAAAGCTGAGATATAGGGACATGTTGTGCTGCATAAAATGTATAACTGTAAATTTCATGATGGGATTCCTACTTCAGGTGAAGCTAGGTAAACACATGAGTAGAAGGGTGTGATCAGAAAAGCCTAGTCAGTCCAATATATCCTACAATGCATCTGTATTTTGCTTTATTGGACGTATAACAAGCTCATAATTTTAATTCCAATATATTCAACACCAATAAACCTATTGAGCGAAAATCCCAGTTACGTTAGTCCTCATATCTCAGCTTTGGGATGAGATAAGCTGAAAATAATCACACCTTTGTGTAAGTCAGGACCTGGTTAATCAACATCATGAGATTGGAAGAAATCTGAGATGGTCAAAAATTTAGTCTAAAAAAACACAAAGGGGTACCCCTTAGTGTTTTTTTGGGTGAAATATGTGACCTCCTCATATCTTCTTCAAACCCACACCGTGTGTCAGGGAGGTCCTGAGGAAGACAGTGGTGTGGTAATTGTTGCCCTACCACATCCCAAAGCAGAGATATAGGGACATGTTGTGCTGCATAAAATGTATAACTGTAAATTTCATGATGGGATTCCTACTTCCAGTGAAGCTAGGTAAACCCATGAGTAGAAGGGTGCAATCAGAAAATCCTAGTCAGTCCAATATATCCTACACTGCATCTGTATTTTGCTTTATTGGACGTATAACAAGTTCATTCACTTAGATCCAATATATTCAACACCAATAAACCTATTGAGCGAAAATCCCAGTTACGTTAGTCCTCATATCTCAGCTTTGGGATGAGATAAGCTGAAAATAATCACACCTTTGTGTAAGTCAGGACCTGCTTAATCAACATCGTGAGTTTGGAAGAAATCTGAAATGGTCAAAAATTTAGTCTAAAAAAGCACAAAGGGGTACCGCTTAGTGTTTTTTTTTTGGGTGAAAAAAGTGACCTCCTCAGATCTTCTTCAAACCCACACCGTATATCAGCGAGGTCCTGACGAAGAGAGTGGTGTGGTAATTTTTGCCCTACCACATCCCAAAGCTGAGATATAGGGACATGTTGTGCTGCATAAAATGTATAACTGTAAATTTCATGATGGGATTCCTACTTCCAGTGAAGCTAGGTAAACCCATGAGTAGAAGGGTGCGATCAGAAAATCCTAGTCAGTCCAATATATCCTACACTGCATCTGTATTTTGCTTTATTGGATGTATAACAAGTTCATACATTTAATTCCAATATATTCAACACCAATAAACCTATTGAGCGAAAATCCCAGTTACGTTAGTCCTCATATCTCAGATCTTGGATGAGATAGGCTGAAAATAATCACGCCCCTGTGTAAGTCAGGACCTGCTCAATCAACATCGTGAGTTTGGAAGAAATCTGAGACGGTCAAAAATTTAGTCTAAAAAAACACAAAGGGGTACCCCTTAGTGTTTTTTTGGGTGAAATATGTGACCTCCTCATATCTTCTTCAAACCCACACCGTGTGTCAGGGAGGTCCTGACGAAGACAGTGGTGTGGTAATTTTTGCCCTACCACATCCCAAAGCTGAGATATAGGGACATGTTGTGCTGCATAAAATGTATAACTGTAAATTTCATGATGGGATTCCTACTTCCAGTGAAGCTAGGTAAACCCATGAGTAGAAGGGTGCGATCAGAAAATCCTAGTCAGTCCAATATATCCTACACTGCATCTGTATTTTGCTTTATTGGATGTATAACAAGTTCATACATTTAATTCCAATATATTCAACACCAATAAACCTATTGAGCGAAAATCCCAGTTACGTTAGTCCTCATATCTCAGATTTTGGATGAGATAGGCTGAAAATAATCACGCCCCTGTGTAAGTCAGGACCTGCTCAATCAACATCGTGAGTTTGGAAGAAATCTGAGACGGTCAAAAATTTAGTCTAAAAAAACACAAAGGGGTACCCCTTAGTGTTTTTTTGGGTGAAATATGTGACCTCCTCATATCTTCTTCAAACCCACACCGTGTGTCAGGGAGGTCCTGACGAAGACAGTGGTGTGGTAATTTTTGCCCTACCACATCCCAAAGCTGAGATATAGGGACATGTTGTGCTGCATAAAATGTATAACTGTAAATTTCATGATGGGATTCCTACTTCCAGTGAAGCTAGGTAAACACATGAGTAGAAGGGTGCAATCAGAAAAGCCTAGTCAGTCCAATATATCCTACATTGTATCTGTATTTTGCTTTATTGGACATATAACAAGCTCATAAATTTAATTCCAATATATTCAACACCAATAAACCTATTGAGCGAAAATCCTAGATACGTTAGTCCTCATATCTCAGCTTTGGGATGAGACAGGCTGAAAATAATCACACCCCTGTGTAAGTCAGGACCTGCTTAATCAACATCGTGAGTTTGAAAGAAATCTGAGACAGTCAACAGTTTAGTCTAAAAAAACACAAAGGGGTACCCCTTAGTGTTTTTTTGGGTGAAATATGTGACCTCCTCATATCTTCTTCAAACCCACACCGTGTGTCAGGGATTTCCTGACAAAGACAGTGGTGTGGTAATTGTTGCCCTACCACATCCCAAAGCTGAGATATAGGGACATGTTGTGCTGCATAAAATGTATAACTGTAAATTTCATGATGGGATTCCTACTTCCAGTGAAGCTAGGTAAACACATGAGTAGAAGGGTGCAATCAGAAAAACCTAGTCAGTCCAATATATCCTACATTGCATCTGTATTTTGCTTTATTGGACGTATAACAAGCTCATAAATTTAATTCCAATATATTCAACACCAATAAACTTATTGAGCGAAAATCCTAGATACGTTAGTCCTTATATCTCAGCTTTGGGATGAGACAGGCTGAAAATAATCACACCCCTGTGTAAGTCAGGACCTGCTTAATCAACATCGTGAGTTTGGAAGAAATCTGAGACGGTCAAAAATTTAGTCTAAAAAAACACAAAGGGGTACCCCTTAGTGTTTTTTTGGGTGAAATATGTGACCTCCTCATATCTTCTTCAAACCCACACCGTGTGTCAGGGAGGTCCTGACGAAGACAGTGGTGTGGTAATTTTTGCCCTACCACATCCCAAAGCTGAGATATAGGGACATGTTGTGCTGCATAAAATGTATAACTGTAAATTTCATGATGGGATTCCTACTTCCAGTGAAGCTAGGTAAACACATGAGTAGAAGGGTGCAATCAGAAAAGCCTAGTCAGTCCAATATATCCTACATTGCATCTGTATTTTGCTTTATTGGACGTATAACAAGCTCATAAATTTAATTCCAATATATTCAACACCAATAAACCTATTGAGCGAAAATCCTAGATACGTTAGTCCTCATATCTCAGCTTTGGGATGAGACAGGCTGAAAATAATCACACCCCTGTGTAAGTCAGGACCTGCTTAATCAACATCGTGAGTTTGGAAGAAATCTGAGACAGTCAAAAATTTAGTCTAAAAAAACACAAAGGGGTACCCCTTAGTGTTTTTTTGGGTGAAATATGTGACCTCCTCATATCTTCTTCAAACCCACACCGTGTGTCAGGGAGGTCCTGACGAAGACAGTGGTGTGGTAATTTTTGCCCTACCACATCCCAAAGCTGAGATATAGGGACATGTTGTGCTGCATAAAATGTATAACTGTAAATTTCATGATGGGATTCCTACTTCCAGTGAAGCTAGGTAAACCCATGAGTAGAAGGGTGCGATCAGAAAATCCTAGTCAGTCCAATATATCCTACACTGCATCTGTATTTTGCTTTATTGGATGTATAACAAGTTCATACATTTAATTCCAATATATTCAACACCAATAAACCTATTGAGCGGAAATCCCAGTTACGTTAGTCCTCATATCTCAGATTTTGGATGAGATAGGCTGAAAATAATCACGCCCCTGTGTAAGTCAGGACCTGCTTAATCAACATCGTGAGTTTGAAAGAAATCTGAGACGGTCAACAGTTTAGTCTAAAAAACACAAAGGAGTACCCCTTAGTGTTTTTTTGGGTGAAATATGTGACCTCCTCATATCTTCTTCAAACCCACACCGTGTGTCAGGGAGGATCTTACGAAGACAGTGTTTTGGTAATTATTGCCCTACCACATCCCAAAGCTGAGATATAGGGACATGTTGTGCTGCATAAAATGTATAACTGTAAATTTCATGATGGGATTCCTACTTCCAGTGAAGCTAGGTAAACACGAGAGTAGAAGGGTGTGATCAGATAAGCCTAGTCAGTCCAATATATCCTACATTGCATCTGTACTTTGCTTTATTGGACGTATAACAAGCTCATAAATTTAATTCCAATATATTCAACACCAATAAACCTGTTGAGCGAAAATCCCAGTTACGTTAGTCCTCATATCTCAGCTTTGGGATGAGATAAGCTGAAAATAATCACACCTTTGTGTAAGTCAGGACCTGCTTAATCAACATCGTGAGTTTGGAAGAAATCGGAGACGGTCAAAAATTTAGTCTAAAAAAACACAAAGGGGTACCCCTTAGTGTTTTTTTGGGTGACATATGTGACCTCCTCATATCTTCTTCAAACCCACACCGTGTGTCAGGGAGGATCTTACGAAGACAGTGTTTTGGTAATTATTGCCCTACCACATCCCAAAGCTGAGATATAGGGACATGTTGTGCTGCATAAAATGTATAACTGTAAATTTCATGATGGGATTCCTACTTCCAGTGAAGCTAGGTAAACACGAGAGTAGAAGGGTGCGATCAGAAAGTCCTAGTCAGTCCAATATATCCTACAATGCATCTGTATTTTGCTTTATTGGACGTATAACAAGTTCATTCATTTAGATCCAATATATTCAACACCAATAAACCTATTGAGAGAAAATCCCAGTTACGTAAGTCCTCATATCTCAGCTTTGGGATGAGATATACTGAAAATAATCACACCCCTGTGTAAGTCAGGACCTGCTTAATCAACATCGTGAGTTTGAAAGAAATCTGAGACGGTCAACAGTTTAGTCTAAAAAACACAAAGGGGTACCCCTTAGTGTTTTTTTGGGTGAAATATGTGACCTCCTCATATCTTCTTCAAACCCACACCGTGTGTCAGGGAGGATCTTACGAAGACAGTGTTTTGGTAATTATTGCCCTACCACATCCCAAAGCTGAGATATAGGGACATGTTGTGCTGCATAAAATGTATAACTGTAAATTTCATGATGGGATTCCTACTTCCAGTGAAGCTAGGTAAACACATGAGTAGAAGGGTGCGATCAGAAAAGCCTAGTCAGTCCAATATATCCTACATTGCATCTGTATTTTGCTTTATTGGACGTATAACAAGCTCATAATTTTAATTCCAATATATTCAACACCAATAAACCTATTGAGCGAAAATAACAGTTACGTTAGTCCTCATATCTCAGCTTTGGGATGAGATAAGCTGAAAATAATCACACCTTTGTGTAAGTCAGGACCTGGTTAGTCAACATCGTGAGATTGGAAGAAATCTGAGATGGTCAAAAATTTAGTCTAAAAAAACACAAAGGGGTACCCCTTAGTGTTTTTTTGGGTGAAATATGTGACCTCCTCATATCTTCTTCAAACCCACACCGTGTGTCAGGGAGGATCTTACGAAGACAGTGTTTTGGTAATTATTGCCCTACCACATCCCAAAGCTGAGATATAGGGACATGTTGTGCTGCATAAAATGTATAACTGTAAATTTCATGATGGGATTCCTCCTTCCAGTGAAGCTAGGTAAACACGAGAGTAGAAGGGTGTGATCAGAAAAGCCTAGTCAGTCCCATATATCCTACATTGCATCTGTACTTTGCTTTATTGGATGTATAACAAGCTCATGAATTTAATTCCAATATATTCAACACCAATAAACCTATTGAGCGAAAATCCTAGATACGTTAGTCCTCATATCTCAGCTATGGGATGAGATAGGCTGAAAATAATCACGCCCCTGTGTAAGTCAGGACCTGCTCAATCAACATCGTGAGTTTGGAAGAAATCTGAGACGGTCAAAAATTTAGTCTAAAAAAACACAAAGGGGTACCCCTTAGTGTTTTTTTGGGTGAAATATGTGACCTCCTCATATCTTCTTCAAACCCACACCGTGTGTCAGGGAGGTCCTGAGGAAGACAGTGGTGTGGTAATTGTTGCCCTACCACATCCCAAAGCAGAGATATAGGGACATGTTGTGCTGCATAAAATGTATAACTGTAAATTTCATGATGGGATTCCTACTTCCAGTGAAGCTAGGTAAACCCATGAGTAGAAGGGTGCAATCAGAAAATCCTAGTCAGTCCAATATATCCTACACTGCATCTGTACTTTGCTTTATTGGACGTATAACAAGTTCATTCATTTAGATCCAATATATTCAACACCAATAAACCTATTGAGAGAAAATCCCAGTTACGTAAGTCCTCATATCTCAGCTTTGGGATGAGATATACTGAAAATAATCACACCCCTGTGTAAGTCAGGACCTGCTTAATCAACATCGTGAGTTTGAAAGAAATCTGAGACGGTCAACAGTTTAGTCTAAAAACACAAAGGGGTACCCCTTAGTGTTTTTTTGGGTGAAATATGTGACCTCCTCATATCTTCTTCAAACCCACACCGTGTGTCAGGGAGGATCTTACGAAGACAGTGTTTTGGTAATTATTGCCCTACCACATCCCAAAGCTGAGATATAGGGACATGTTGTGCTGCATAAAATGTATAACTGTAAATTTCATGATGGGATTACTACTTCCAGTGAAGCTAGGTAAACACGAGAGTAGAAGGGTGTGATCAGAAAAGCCTAGTCAGTCCAATATATCCTACATTGCATCTGTATTTTGCTTTATTGGACGTATAACAAGCTCATAATTTTAATTCCAATATATTCAACACCAATAAACCTATTGAGCGAAAATATCAGTTACGTTAGTCCTCATATCTCAGCTTTGGGATGAGATAAGCTGAAAATAATCACACCTTTGTGTAAGTCAGGACCTGGTTAATCAACATCGTGAGATTGGAAGAAATCTGAGATGGTCAAAAATTTAGTCTAAAAAAACACAAAGGGGTACCCCTTAGTGTTTTTTTGGGTGAAAAAGGTGACCTCCTCAGATCTTCTTCAAACTCACAGTAAGTCAGGACCTGCTCAATCAACATTGTGAGTTTGGAAGAAATCTGAGACGGTCAAAAATTTAGTCTAAAAAAACACAAAGGGGTACCCCTTAGTGTTTTTTTGGGTGAAAAAGGTGACCTCCTCAGATCTTCTTCAAACTCACAGTAAGTCAGGACCTGCTCAATCAACATTGTGAGTTTGGAAGAAATCTGAGACGGTCAAAAATTTAGTCTAAAAAAACACAAAGGGGTACCCCTTAGTGTTTTTTTGGGTGAAAAAGGTGACCTCCTCAGATCTTCTTCAAACTCACACCGTGTGTCAGGGAGGTCCTGACAAAGAGAGTGGTGTGGTAATTGTTGCCCTACCACATCCCAAAGCTGAGATATAGGGACATGTTGTGCTGCATAAAATGTATAACTGTAAATTTCATGATGGGATTCCTACTTCCAGTGAAGCTAGGTAAACCCATGAGTAGAAGGGTGAGATAAGAAAAGCCTAGTCAGTCCAATATACTCTACACTGCATCTTTATTTAGCTTTATTGGATGTATAACAAGCTCATAATTTTAAATCCAATATATTCAACACCAATAAACCTATTGAGCAAAAATACCAGTTACGTTAGTCCTCATATCTCAGCTTTGGGATGAGATAAGCTGAAAATAATCACACCTTTGTGTAAGTCAGGACCTGGTTAGTCAACATCGTGAGATTGGAAGAAATCTGAGATGGTCAAAAATTTAGTCTAAAAAAACACAAAGGGGTACCCCTTAGTGTTTTTTTGGGTGAAATATGTGACCTCCTCATATCTTCTTCAAACCCACACCGTGTGTCAGGGAGGATCTTACGAAGACAGTGTTTTGGTAATTATTGCCCTACCACATCCCAAAGCTGAGATATAGGGACATGTTGTGCTGCATAAAATGTATAACTGTAAATTTCATGATGGGATTCCTCCTTCCAGTGAAGCTAGGTAAACACGAGAGTAGAAGGGTGTGATCAGAAAAGCCTAGTCAGTCCCATATATCCTACATTGCATCTGTACTTTGCTTTATTGGATGTATAACAAGCTCATGAATTTAATTCCAATATATTCAACACCAATAAACCTATTGAGCGAAAATCCTAGATACGTTAGTCCTCATATCTCAGCTATGGGATGAGATAGGCTGAAAATAATCACGCCCCTGTGTAAGTCAGGACCTGCTCAATCAACATCGTGAGTTTGGAAGAAATCTGAGACGGTCAAAAATTTAGTCTAAAAAACACAAAGGGGTACCCCTTAGTGTTTTTTTGGGTGAAATATGTGACCTCCTCATATCTTCTTCAAACCCACACCGTGTGTCAGGGAGGTCCTGAGGAAGACAGTGGTGTGGTAATTGTTGCCCTACCACATCCAAAAGCAGAGATATAGGGACATGTTGTGCTGCATAAAATGTATAACTGTAAATTTCATGATGGGATTCCTACTTCCAGTGAAGCTAGGTAAACCCATGAGTAGAAGGGTGCAATCAGAAAATCCTAGTCAGTCCAATATATCCTACACTGCATCTGTATTTTGCTTTATTGGACGTATAACAAGTTCATTCATTTAGATCCAATATATTCAACACCAATAAACCTATTGAGCGAAAATCCCAGTTACGTTAGTCCTCATATCTCAGCTTTGGGATGAGATAAGCTGAAAATAATCACACCTTTGTGTAAGTCAGGACCTGCTTAATCAACATCGTGAGTTTGGAAGAAATCTGAAATGGTCAAAAATTTAGTCTAAAAAAGCACAAAGGGGTACCGCTTAGTGTTTTTTTTTTGGGTGAAAAAAGTGACCTCCTCAGATCTTCTTCAAACCCACACCGTATATCAGCGAGGTCCTGACGAAGAGAGTGGTGTGGTAATTTTTGCCCTACCACATCCCAAAGCTGAGATATAGGGACATGTTGTGCTGCATAAAATGTATAACTGTAAATTTCATGATGGGATTCCTACTTCCAGTGAAGCTAGGTAAACCCATGAGTAGAAGGGTGCGATCAGAAAATCCTAGTCAGTCCAATATATCCTACACTGCATCTGTATTTTGCTTTATTGGATGTATAACAAGTTCATACATTTAATTCCAATATATTCAACACCAATAAACCTATTGAGCGAAAATCCCAGTTACGTTAGTCCTCATATCTCAGCTTTGGGATGAGATAAGCTGAAAATAATCACACCTTTGTGTAAGTCAGGACCTGCTTAATCAACATCGTGAGTTTGGAAGAAATCTGAAATGGTCAAAAATTTAGTCTAAAAAAGCACAAAGGGGTACCGCTTAGTGTTTTTTTTTTGGGTGAAAAAAGTGACCTCCTCAGATCTTCTTCAAACCCACACCGTATATCAGCGAGGTCCTGACGAAGAGAGTGGTGTGGTAATTTTTGCCCTACCACATCCCAAAGCTGAGATATAGGGACATGTTGTGCTGCATAAAATGTATAACTGTAAATTTCATGATGGGATTCCTACTTCCAGTGAAGCTAGGTAAACCCATGAGTAGAAGGGTGCGATCAGAAAATCCTAGTCAGTCCAATATATCCTACACTGCATCTGTATTTTGCTTTATTGGATGTATAACAAGTTCATACATTTAATTCCAATATATTCAACACCAATAAACCTATTGAGCGAAAATCCCAGTTACGTTAGTCCTCATATCTCAGATTTTGGATGAGATAGGCTGAAAATAATCACGCCCCTGTGTAAGTCAGGACCTGCTCAATCAACATCGTGAGTTTGGAAGAAATCTGAGACGGTCAAAAATTTAGTCTAAAAAAACACAAAGGGGTACCCCTTAGTGTTTTTTTGGGTGAAATATGTGACCTCCTCATATCTTCTTCAAACCCACACCGTGTGTCAGGGAGGTCCTGACGAAGACAGTGGTGTGGTAATTTTTGCCCTACCACATCCCAAAGCTGAGATATAGGGACATGTTGTGCTGCATAAAGTGTATAACTGTAAATTTCATGATGGGATTCCTACTTCCAGTGAAGCTAGGTAAACCCATGAGTAGAAGGGTGCGATCAGAAAATCCTAGTCAGTCCAATATATCCTACACTGCATCTGTATTTTGCTTTATTGGATGTATAACAAGTTCATACATTTAATTCCAATATATTCAACACCAATAAACCTATTGAGCGAAAATCCCAGTTACGTTAGTCCTCATATCTCAGATTTTGGATGAGATAGGCTGAAAATAATCACGCCCCTGTGTAAGTCAGGACCTGCTCAATCAACATCGTGAGTTTGGAAGAAATCTGAGACGGTCAAAAATTTAGTCTAAAAAAACACAAAGGGGTACCCCTTAGTGTTTTTTTGGGTGAAATATGTGACCTCCTCATATCTTCTTCAAACCCACACCGTGTGTCAGGGAGGTCCTGACGAAGACAGTGGTGTGGTAATTTTTGCCCTACCACATCCAAAAGCAGAGATATAGGGACATGTTGTGCTGCATAAAATGTATAACTGTAAATTTCATGATGGGATTCCTACTTCCAGTGAAGCTAGGTAAACACATGAGTAGAAGGGTGCAATCAGAAAAGCCTAGTCAGTCCAATATATCCTACATTGCATCTGTATTTTGCTTTATTGGACGTATAACAAGCTCATAAATTTAATTCCAATATATTCAACACCAATAAACCTATTGAGCGAAAATCCTAGATACGTTAGTCCTCATATCTCAGCTTTGGGATGAGACAGGCTGAAAATAATCACACCCCTGTGTAAGTCAGGACCTGCTTAATCAACATCGTGAGTTTGGAAGAAATCTGAGACGGTCAAAAATTTAGTCTAAAAAAACACAAAGGGGTACCCCTTAGTGTTTTTTTGGGTGAAATATGTGACCTCCTCATATCTTCTTCAAACCCACACCGTGTGTCAGGGAGGTCCTGACGAAGACAGTGGTGTGGTAATTTTTGCCCTACCACATCCCAAAGCTGAGATATAGGGACATGTTGTGCTGCATAAAATGTATAACTGTAAATTTCATGATGGGATTCCTACTTCCAGTGAAGCTAGGTAAACCCATGAGTAGAAGGGTGCGATCAGAAAATCCTAGTCAGTCCAATATATCCTACACTGCATCTGTATTTTGCTTTATTGGATGTATAACAAGTTCATACATTTAATTCCAATATATTCAACACCAATAAACCTATTGAGCAGAAATCCCAGTTACGTTAGTCCTCATATCTCAGATTTTGGATGAGATAGGCTGAAAATAATCACGCCCCTGTGTAAGTCAGGACCTGCTCAATCAACATCGTGAGTTTGGAAGAAATCTGAGACGGTCAAAAATTTAGTCTAAAAAACACAAAGGGGTACCCCTTAGTGTTTTTTTGGGTGAAATATGTGACCTCCTCATATCTTCTTCAAACCCACACCGTGTGTCAGGGAGGTCCTGACGAAGACAGTGGTGTGGTAATTGTTGCCCTACCACATCCCAAAGCTGAGATATAGGGACACGTTGTGCTGCATAAAATGTATAACTGTAAATTTCATGATGGGATTCCTACTTCCAGTGAAGCTAGGTAAACACATGAGTAGAAGGGTGCGATCAGAAAAGCCTAGTCAGTCCAATATATCCTACACTGCATCTGTACTTTGCTTTATTGGACGTATAACAAGTTCATTCATTTAGATCCAATATATTCAACACCAATAAACCTATTGAGAGAAAATCCCAGTTACGTAAGTCCTCATATCTCAGCTTTGGGATGAGATATACTGAAAATAATCACACCCCTGTGTAAGTCAGGACCTGCTTAATCAACATCGTGAGTTTGAAAGAAATCTGAGACGGTCAACAGTTTAGTCTAAAAAACACAAAGGAGTACCCCTTAGTGTTTTTTTGGGTGAAATATGTGACCTCCTCATATCTTCTTCAAACCCACACCGTGTGTCAGGGAGGATAATACGAAGACAGTGTTTTGGTAATTATTGCCCTACCACATCCCAAAGCTGAGATATAGGGACATGTTGTGCTGCATAAAATGTATAACTGTAAATTTCATGATGGGATTCCTACTTCCAGTGAAGCTAGGTAAACACGAGAGTAGAAGGGTGTGATCAGATAAGCCTAGTCAGTCCAATATATCCTACATTGCATCTGTACTTTGCTTTATTGGACGTATAACAAGCTCATAAATTTAATTCCAATATATTCAACACCAATAAACCTGTTGAGCGAAAATCCCAGTTACGTTAGTCCTCATATCTCAGCTTTGGGATGAGATAAGCTGAAAATAATCACACCTTTGTGTAAGTCAGGACCTGCTTAATCAACATCGTGAGTTTGGAAGAAATCGGAGACGGTCAAAAATTTAGTCTAAAAAAACACAAAGGGGTACCCCTTAGTGTTTTTTTGGGTGACATATGTGACCTCCTCATATCTTCTTCAAACCCACACCGTGTGTCAGGGAGGATCTTACGAAGACAGTGTTTTGGTAATTATTGCCCTACCACATCCCAAAGCTGAGATATAGGGACATGTTGTGCTGCATAAAATGTATAACTGTAAATTTCATGATGGGATTCCTACTTCAAGTGAAGCTAGGTAAACCCATGAGTAGAAGGGTGCGATCAGAAAGTCCTAGTCAGTCCAATATATCCTACAATGCATCTGTATTTTGCTTTATTGGACGTATAACAAGTTCATTCATTTAGATCCAATATATTCAACACCAATAAACCTATTGAGAGAAAATCCCAGTTACGTAAGTCCTCATATCTCAGCTTTGGGATGAGATATACTGAAAATAATCACACCCCTGTGTAAGTCAGGACCTGCTTAATCAACATCGTGAGTTTGAAAGAAATCTGAGACGGTCAACAGTTTAGTCTAAAAAACACAAAGGGGTACCCCTTAGTGTTTTTTTGGGTGAAATATGTGACCTCCTCATATCTTCTTCAAACCCACACCGTGTGTCAGGGAGGATCTTACGAAGACAGTGTTTTGGTAATTATTGCCCTACCACATCCCAAAGCTGAGATATAGGGACATGTTGTGCTGCATAAAATGTATAACTGTAAATTTCATGATGGGATTCCTCCTTCCAGTGAAGCTAGGTAAACACGAGAGTAGAAGGGTGCGATCAGAAAATCCTAGTCAGTCCAATATATCCTACACTGCATCTGTATTTTGCTTTATTGGATGTATAACAAGTTCATACATTTAATTCCAATATATTCAACACCAATAAACCTATTGAGCGGAAATCCCAGTTACGTTAGTCCTCATATCTCAGATTTTGGATGAGATAGGCTGAAAATAATCAGGCCCCTGTGTAAGTCAGGACCTGCTCAATCAACATCGTGAGTTTGGAAGAAATCTGAGACGGTCAAAAATTTAGTCTAAAAAACACAAAGGGGTACCCCTTAGTGTTTTTTTGGGTGAAATATGTGACCTCCTCATATCTTCTTCAAACCCACACCGTGTGTCAGGGAGGTCCTGACGAAGACAGTGGTGTGGTAATTGTTGCCCTACCACATCCCAAAGCTGAGATATAGGGACACGTTGTGCTGCATAAAATGTATAACTGTAAATTTCATGATGGGATTCCTACTTCCAGTGAAGCTAGGTAAACACATGAGTAGAAGGGTGCGATCAGAAAAGCCTAGTCAGTCCAATATATCCTACACTGCATCTGTATTTTGCTTTATTGGACGTATAACAAGTTCATTCATTTAGATCCAATATATTCAACACCAATAAACCTATTGAGAGAAAATCCCAGTTACGTAAGTCCTCATATCTCAGCTTTGGGATGAGATATACTGAAAATAATCACACCCCTGTGTAAGTCAGGACCTGCTTAATCAACATCGTGAGTTTGAAAGAAATCTGAGACGGTCAACAGTTTAGTCTAAAAAACACAAAGGAGTACCCCTTAGTGTTTTTTTGGGTGAAATATGTGACCTCCTCATATCTTCTTCAAACCCACACCGTGTGTCAGGGAGGATCTTACGAAGACAGTGTTTTGGTAATTATTGCCCTACCACATCCCAAAGCTGAGATATAGGGACATGTTGTGCTGCATAAAATGTATAACTGTAAATTTCATGATGGGATTCCTACTTCCAGTGAAGCTAGGTAAACACGAGAGTAGAAGGGTGTGATCAGATAAGCCTAGTCAGTCCAATATATCCTACATTGCATCTGTACTTTGCTTTATTGGACGTATAACAAGCTCATAAATTTAATTCCAATATATTCAACACCAATAAACCTATTGAGCGAAAATCCTAGATACGTTAGTCCTCATATCTCAGCTTTGGGATGAGATAAGCTGAAAATAATCACACCTTTGTGTAAGTCAGGACCTGCTTAATCAACATCGTAAGTTTGGAAGAAATCGGAGACGGTCAAAAATTTAGTCTAAAAAAACACAAAGGAGTACCCCTTAGTGTTTTTTTGAGTGAAATATGTGACCTCCTCATATCTTCTTCAAACCCACACCGTGTGTCAGGGAGGATCTTACGAAGACAGTGTTTTGGTAATTATTGCCCTACCACATCCCAAAGCTGAGATATAGGGACATGTTGTGCTGCATAAAATGTATAACTGTAAATTTCATGATGGGATTCCTACTTCCAGTGAAGCTAGGTAAACACATGAGTAGAAGGGTGCGATCAGAAAAGCCTAGTCAGTCCAATATATCCTACATTGCATCTGTATTTTGCTTTATTGGACGTATAACAAGCTCATAATTTTAATTCCAATATATTCAACACCAATAAACCTATTGAGCGAAAATACCAGTTACGTTAGTCCTCATATCTCAGCTTTGGGATTAGATAAGCTGAAAATAATCACACCTTTGTGTAAGTCAGGACCTGGTTAGTCAACATCGTGAGATTGGAAGAAATCTGAGATGGTCAAAAATTTAGTCTAAAAAAACACAAAGGGGTACCCCTTAGTGTTTTTTTGGGTGAAATATGTGACCTCCTCATATCTTCTTCAAACCCACACCGTGTGTCAGGGAGGATCTTACGAAGACAGTGTTTTGGTAATTATTGCCCTACCACATCCCAAAGCTGAGATATAGGGACATGTTGTGCTGCATAAAATGTATAACTGTAAATTTCATGATGGGATTCCTCCTTCCAGTGAAGCTAGGTAAACACGAGAGTAGAAGGGTGTGATCAGAAAAGCCTAGTCAGTCCCATATATCCTACATTGCATCTGTACTTTGCTTTATTGGATGTATAACAAGCTCATGAATTTAATTCCAATATATTCAACACCAATAAACCTATTGAGCGAAAATCCTAGATACGTTAGTCCTCATATCTCAGCTATGGGATGAGATAGGCTGAAAATAATCACGCCCCTGTGTAAGTCAGGACCTGCTCAATCAACATCGTGAGTTTGGAAGAAATCTGAGACGGTCAAAAATTTAGTCTAAAAAACACAAAGGGGTACCCCTTAGTGTTTTTTTGGGTGAAATATGTGACCTCCTCATATCTTCTTCAAACCCACACCGTGTGTCAGGGAGGTCCTGAGGAAGACAGTGGTGTGGTAATTGTTGCCCTACCACATCCCAAAGCAGAGATATAGGGACATGTTGTGCTGCATAAAATGTATAACTGTAAATTTCATGATGGGATTCCTACTTCCAGTGAAGCTAGGTAAACCCATGAGTAGAAGGGTGCAATCAGAAAATCCTAGTCAGTCCAATATATCCTACACTGCATCTGTATTTTGCTTTATTGGACGTATAACAAGTTCATTCATTTAGATCCAATATATTCAACACCAATAAACGTATTGAGAGAAAATCCCAGTTACGTAAGTCCTCATATCTCAGCTTTGGGATGAGATATACTGAAAATAATCACACCCCTGTGTAAGTCAGGACCTGCTTAATCAACATCGTGAGTTTGAAAGAAATCTGAGACGGTCAACAGTTTAGTCTAAAAAACACAAAGGGGTACCCCTTAGTGTTTTTTTGGGTGAAATATGTGACCTCCTCATATCTTCTTCAAACCCACACCGTGTGTCAGGGAGGATCTTACGAAGACAGTGTTTTGGTAATTATTGCCCTACCACATCCCAAAGCTGAGATATAGGGACATGTTGTGCTGCATAAAATGTATAACTGTAAATTTCATGATGGGATTACTACTTCCAGTGAAGCTAGGTAAACACGAGAGTAGAAGGGTGTGATCAGAAAAGCCTAGTCAGTCCAATATATCCTACATTGCATCTGTATTTTGCTTTATTGGACGTATAACAAGCTCATAATTTTAATTCCAATATATTCAACACCAATAAACCTATTGAGCGAAAATATCAGTTACGTTAGTCCTCATATCTCAGCTTTGGGATGAGATAAGCTGAAAATAATCACACCTTTGTGTAAGTCAGGACCTGGTTAATCAACATCGTGAGATTGGAAGAAATCTGAGATGGTCAAAAATTTAGTCTAAAAAAACACAAAGGGGTACCCCTTAGTGTTTTTTTGGGTGAAATATGTGACCTCCTCATATCTTCTTCAAACCCACACCGTGTGTCAGGGAGGATCTTACGAAGACAGTGTTTTGGTAATTATTGCCCTACCACATCCCAAAGCTGAGATATAGGGACATGTTGTGCTGCATAAAATGTATAACTGTAAATTTCATGATGGGATTCCTCCTTCCAGTGAAGCTAGGTAAACATGAGAGTAGAAGGGTGTGATCAGAAAAGCCTAGTCAGTCCAATATATCCTACATTGCATCTGTACTTTGCTTTATTGGACGTATAACAAGCTCATAAATTTAATTCCAATATATTCAACACCAATAAACCTATTGAGCGAAAATCCTAGATACGTTAGTCCTCATATCTCAGCTTTGGGATGAGATAGGCTGAAAATAATCATGCCCCTGTGTAAGTCAGGACCTGCTCAATCAACATCGTGAGTTTGGAAGAAATCTGAGACGGTCAAAAATTTAGTCTAAAAAAACACAAAGGGGTACCCCTTAGTGTTTTTTTGGGTGAAAAAGGTGACCTCCTCAGATCTTCTTCAAACTCACACCGTGTGTCAGGGAGGTCCTGACAAAGAGAGTGGTGTGGTAATTGTTGCCCTACCACATCCCAAAGCTGAGATATAGGGACATGTTGTGCTGCATAAAATGTATAACTGTAAATTTCATGATGGGATTCCTACTTCCAGTGAAGCTAGGTAAACCCATGAGTAGAAGGGTGAGATAAGAAAAGCCTAGTCAGTCCAATATACTCTACACTGCATCTTTATTTAGCTTTATTGGATGTATAACAAGCTCATAATTTTAAATCCAATATATTCAACACCAATAAACCTATTGAGCGAAAATACCAGTTACGTTAGTCCTCATATCTCAGCTTTGGGATGAGATAAGCTGAAAATAATCACACCTTTGTGTAAGTCAGGACCTGGTTAGTCAACATCGTGAGATTGGAAGAAATCTTGGATGGTCAAAAATTTAGTCTAAAAAAACACAAAGGGGTACCCCTTAGTGTTTTTTTGGGTGAAATATGTGACCTCCTCATATCTTCTTCAAACCCACACCGTGTGTCAGGGAGGATCTTACGAAGACAGTGTTTTGGTAATTATTGCCCTACCACATCCCAAAGCTGAGATATAGGGACATGTTGTGCTGCATAAAATGTATAACTGTAAATTTCATGATGGGATTCCTCCTTCCAGTGAAGCTAGGTAAACACGAGAGTAGAAGGGTGTGATCAGAAAAGCCTAGTCAGTCCCATATATCCTACATTGCATCTGTACTTTGCTTTATTGGATGTATAACAAGCTCATGAATTTAATTCCAATATATTCAACACCAATAAACCTATTGAGCGAAAATCCTAGATACGTTAGTCCTCATATCTCAGCTTTGGGATGAGATAGGCTGAAAATAATCATGCCCCTGTGTAAGTCAGGACCTGCTCAATCAACATCGTGAGTTTGGAAGAAATCTGAGACGGTCAAAAATTTAGTCTAAAAAACACAAAGGGGTACCCCTTAGTGTTTTTTTGGGTGAAATATGTGACCTCCTCATATCTTCTTCAAACCCACACCGTGTGTCAGGGAGGTCCTGAGGAAGACAGTGGTGTGGTAATTGTTGCCCTACCACATCCCAAAGCAGAGATATAGGGACATGTTGTGCTGCATAAAATGTATAACTGTAAATTTCATGATGGGATTCCTACTTCCAGTGAAGCTAGGTAAACCCATGAGTAGAAGGGTGCAATCAGAAAATCCTAGTCAGTCCAATATATCCTACACTGCATCTGTATTTTGCTTTATTGGATGTATAACAAGTTCATACATTTAATTCCAATATATTCAACACCAATAAACCTATTGAGCGGAAATCCCAGTTACGTTAGTCCTCATATCTCAGATTTTGGATGAGATAGGCTGAAAATAATCACGCCCCTGTGTAAGTCAGGACCTGCTCAATCAACATCGTGAGTTTGGAAGAAATCTGAGACGGTCAAAAATTTAGTCTAAAAAACACAAAGGGGTACCCCTTAGTGTTTTTTTGGGTGAAATATGTGACCTCCTCATATCTTCTTCAAACCCACACCGTGTGTCAGGGAGGTCCTGACGAAGACAGTGGTGTGGTAATTGTTGCCCTACCACATCCCAAAGCTGAGATATAGGGACACGTTGTGCTGCATAAAATGTATAACTGTAAATTTCATGATGGGATTCCTACTTCCAGTGAAGCTAGGTAAACACATGAGTAGAAGGGTGCGATCAGAAAAGCCTAGTCAGTCCAATATATCCTACACTGCATCTGTATTTTGCTTTATTGGACGTATAACAAGTTCATTCATTTAGATCCAATATATTCAACACCAATAAACCTATTGAGAGAAAATCCCAGTTACGTAAGTCCTCATATCTCAGCTTTGTGATGAGATATACTGAAAATAATCACACCCCTGTGTAAGTCAGGACCTGCTTAATCAACATCGTGAGTTTGAAAGAAATCTGAGACGGTCAACAGTTTAGTCTAAAAAACACAAAGGAGTACCCCTTAGTGTTTTTTTGGGTGAAATATGTGACCTCCTCATATCTTCTTCAAACCCACACCGTGTGTCAGGGAGGATCTTACGAAGACAGTGTTTTGGTAATTATTGCCCTACCACATCCCAAAGCTGAGATATAGGGACATGTTGTGCTGCATAAAATGTATAACTGTAAATTTCATGATGGGATTCCTACTTCCAGTGAAGCTAGGTAAACACGAGAGTAGAAGGGTGTGATCAGATAAGCCTAGTCAGTCCAATATATCCTACATTGCATCTGTACTTTGCTTTATTGGACGTATAACAAGCTCATAAATTTAATTCCAATATATTCAACACCAATAAACCTGTTGAGCGAAAATCCCAGTTACGTTAGTCCTCATATCTCAGCTTTGGGATGAGATAAGCTGAAAATAATCACACCTTTGTGTAAGTCAGGACCTGCTTAACCCTTTGAGGTCGGCTATGCCGCCGGCGGGATAAAATTGAAATTCCACATAAACACGTATATAACTCTGCGAGATTTTATCCTAAAAAAAAATACAACATACCTCGGAAACCTTGAAGGGTCTACTTTCCAACTATATATAGGATGAAACGATATATATATTTATATTCTTGTGAGAGAAGCGTAAACAACAACCGGCACATTTTTGAGGCACAAGCTTTTTTGTTCCGCCCATAGACGCGTTCTGCCATTCATATGTTAACACTATGGTAATTCGGCAGCTACTAGTGGAGGATCATTGGCTGATAATTTGCATGAAAACGCCCAAACACAGAGTCACATGTCGCGGAATTGTTTACGTGGAGCTTCGTCATGTCGCACTCACGGGAGCTGGAGCCACTGCGGAGGAGAGCTTTGTTCTGGAAAATGAAGAGGATTTCAGCTCATCTGACGAAAGCGGGGAGGACAGTGACGAAGAAAGATTTATTTTGAGATGCGGATTGATCCGAAGGAGGATTTTTGTGATAGGTAAGTGAAATATTTCCTTTCAAATGAAACAAACCCACGCTTCGCGCTCACTGTGTACACTCCGCGAATTCCGGATAAATTAAAATAAAGAATAAATTAAATAAGTATTACTTTGTATATGAAAGCATAAATGAATGTAAAAAAAAACCTGCTGTTGTGTAAACGGGACATTCAAGTGTAGCCTGTTGCTAATCTGAGTGCATGCTGAGAGTGCTAACATTAGCATGCGAGGCTCCAGTACCATAAGTGTGGCTTATGGCTGTATATGTTTAGCCTAGTGTGTTAATGTCATGTGTAAATGGCCTGTGTGAATGTAATAGTGTCATCCTATGTAGCTTGTTATGCTATGTACTGCTATACATAGGTCATATGTAAGTACTGTATTTGAAATACAAGAAATTATTAGTTGTAGTGACTGTTGGCATGTATAGCTAATCTTTGTAACTGCTCAGAAGACAGTTGCTCACATTTCTTATTATTTTTCTTTCAGAAATGTGGAAAATACTCCACCTCCAAGCAAAGACGACGGCGTCAACCAAGTCTGCAACCACCAACGTGTAAACACATGGTCCTTCCACATCTGCTCTGTAAGTTTAGCATTTTGCAGTACACAACTCAGCACAAAACTTTGAAGTGGTACAGAAAACTGTTTCTTCACTTCTTGGACATTGCTGCTACCAATGCCTACATTCTCCACAACAACTTATGCAACAGGACAGCCTGACCCACAAGGCATTCATGGAAGAGCTTGTTGAACAGCTGTGTGCTATGCAAAAACCCCATGGAAGTGTGAACAGTGTGATGTCTACCTTTGCATGCAGCCAGACAGAAACTGTTTTAGAGACTGGCATCTTTTGTTGAACTGACTCATACATATATACACACACAAGGATATACAGTATGACTATCTTTAGTATATTATCACTATGTTTACATGTGAACACATTTTCCATTTATTTTAATTCATGCCAGTTATTTATTTTTTTGTTTTTATTGCTTGTTTAGTTCTCTTTTTTTGAAATAAACTGTGATAAACTCTGCCTCTGGTCTCTTCTCTTTTGACAGCTGTGGCAGTGACAGCTAATGGGCCATTCATTAGGCAGTGGGGTGGGGACCTCGCACCTCGGTTTTCGCACCTATCTTCATACATATGCAACGTAGGAGCCAGTGACTGAGAAAAACAGAGTGTCACCTCACATTTGTTATGTCCTAAGTATAAAATTACATACAATTTATGAAAAGTAGAATCAGCAGTGTGTTGCCAAGACCCGTGTTCACAAAGTTTTGACCTCAAAGGTCCCGGTGAGGAATGTTTAGAATGTGTTTTTTCACAGTATATCAGCACTTCTGAAAATAGGTTTTTGGAAAGTCTAAGTTTAGAGTAAATTTAATCAAAATGTAGATGTATGACACTCTTACTGATTCAACACTGTTGTTGCAGAGATAGTTCTGAAAAATGCATGTGTAACACTTTAAATGATTTTTTCTCAGATGCGTACAATTTGTAAAACAATCAAGGCATGTCAGACTACACCAGGGTGTCTGAAAACCCCTCAGACTCCAGGGGGTTAATCAACATCGTGAGTTTGGAAGAAATCGGAGACGGTCAAAAATTTAGTCTAAAAAAACACAAAGGGGTACCCCTTAGTGTTTTTTTGGGTGACATATGTGACCTCCTCATATCTTCTTCAAACCCACACCGTGTGTCAGGGAGGATCTTACGAAGACAGTGTTTTGGTAATTATTGCCCTACCACATCCCAAAGCTGAGATATAGGGACATGTTGTGCTGCATAAAATGTATAACTGTAAATTTCATGATGGGATTCCTACTTCCAGTGAAGCTAGGTAAACCCATGAGTAGAAGGGTGCGATCAGAAAGTCCTAGTCAGTCCAATATATCCTACAATGCATCTGTATTTTGCTTTATTGGACGTATAACAAGTTCATTCATTTAGATCCAATATATTCAACACCAATAAACCTATTGAGAGAAAATCCCAGTTACGTAAGTCCTCATATCTCAGCTTTGGGATGAGATATACTGAAAATAATCACACCCCTGTGTAAGTCAGGACCTGCTTAATCAACATCGTGAGTTTGAAAGAAATCTGAGACGGTCAACAGTTTAGTCTAAAAAACACAAAGGGGTACCCCTTAGTGTTTTTTTGGGTGAAATATGTGACCTCCTCATATCTTCTTCAAACCCACACCGTGTGTCAGGGAGGATCTTACGAAGACAGTGTTTTGGTAATTATTGCCCTACCACATCCCAAAGCTGAGATATAGGGACATGTTGTGCTGCATAAAATGTATAACTGTAAATTTCATGATGGGATTCCTACTTCCAGTGAAGCTAGGTAAACACATGAGTAGAAGGGTGCGATCAGAAAAGCCTAGTCAGTCCAATATATCCTACATTGCATCTGTATTTTGCTTTATTGGACGTATAACAAGCTCATAATTTTAATTCCAATATATTCAACACCAATAAACCTATTGAGCGAAAATACCAGTTACGTTAGTCCTCATATCTCAGCTTTGGGATTAGATAAGCTGAAAATAATCACACCTTTGTGTAAGTCAGGACCTGGTTAGTCAACATCGTGAGATTGGAAGAAATCTGAGATGGTCAAAAATTTAGTCTAAAAAAACACAAAGGGGTACCCCTTAGTGTTTTTTTGGGTGAAATATGTGACCTCCTCATATCTTCTTCAAACCCACACCGTGTGTCAGGGAGGATCTTACGAAGACAGTGTTTTGGTAATTATTGCCCTACCACATCCCAAAGCTGAGATATAGGGACATGTTGTGCTGCATAAAATGTATAACTGTAAATTTCATGATGGGATTCCTCCTTCCAGTGAAGCTAGGTAAACACGAGAGTAGAAGGGTGTGATCAGAAAAGCCTAGTCAGTCCCATATATCCTACATTGCATCTGTACTTTGCTTTATTGGATGTATAACAAGCTCATGAATTTAATTCCAATATATTCAACACCAATAAACCTATTGAGCGAAAATCCTAGATACGTTAGTCCTCATATCTCAGCTATGGGATGAGATAGGCTGAAAATAATCACGCCCCTGTGTAAGTCAGGACCTGCTCAATCAACATCGTGAGTTTGGAAGAAATCTGAGACGGTCAAAAATTTAGTCTAAAAAACACAAAGGGGTACCCCTTAGTGTTTTTTTGGGTGAAATATGTGACCTCCTCATATCTTCTTCAAACCCACACCGTGTGTCAGGGAGGTCCTGAGGAAGACAGTGGTGTGGTAATTGTTGCCCTACCACATCCCAAAGCAGAGATATAGGGACATGTTGTGCTGCATAAAATGTATAACTGTAAATTTCATGATGGGATTCCTACTTCCAGTGAAGCTAGGTAAACCCATGAGTAGAAGGGTGCAATCAGAAAATCCTAGTCAGTCCAATATATCCTACACTGCATCTGTATTTTGCTTTATTGGACGTATAACAAGTTCATTCATTTAGATCCAATATATTCAACACCAATAAACGTATTGAGAGAAAATCCCAGTTACGTAAGTCCTCATATCTCAGCTTTGGGATGAGATATACTGAAAATAATCACACCCCTGTGTAAGTCAGGACCTGCTTAATCAACATCGTGAGTTTGAAAGAAATCTGAGACGGTCAACAGTTTAGTCTAAAAAACACAAAGGGGTACCCCTTAGTGTTTTTTTGGGTGAAATATGTGACCTCCTCATATCTTCTTCAAACCCACACCGTGTGTCAGGGAGGATCTTACGAAGACAGTGTTTTGGTAATTATTGCCCTACCACATCCCAAAGCTGAGATATAGGGACATGTTGTGCTGCATAAAATGTATAACTGTAAATTTCATGATGGGATTACTACTTCCAGTGAAGCTAGGTAAACACGAGAGTAGAAGGGTGTGATCAGAAAAGCCTAGTCAGTCCAATATATCCTACATTGCATCTGTATTTTGCTTTATTGGACGTATAACAAGCTCATAATTCTAATTCCAATATATTCAACACCAATAAACCTATTGAGCGAAAATATCAGTTACGTTAGTCCTCATATCTCAGCTTTGGGATGAGATAAGCTGAAAATAATCACACCTTTGTGTAAGTCAGGACCTGGTTAATCAACATCGTGAGATTGGAAGAAATCTGAGATGGTCAAAAATTTAGTCTAAAAAAACACAAAGGGGTACCCCTTAGTGTTTTTTTGGGTGAAATATGTGACCTCCTCATATCTTCTTCAAACCCACACCGTGTGTCAGGGAGGATCTTACGAAGACAGTGTTTTGGTAATTATTGCCCTACCACATCCCAAAGCTGAGATATAGGGACATGTTGTGCTGCATAAAATGTATAACTGTAAATTTCATGATGGGATTCCTCCTTCCAGTGAAGCTAGGTAAACATGAGAGTAGAAGGGTGTGATCAGAAAAGCCTAGTCAGTCCAATATATCCTACATTGCATCTGTACTTTGCTTTATTGGACGTATAACAAGCTCATAAATTTAATTCCAATATATTCAACACCAATAAACCTATTGAGCGAAAATCCTAGATACGTTAGTCCTCATATCTCAGCTTTGGGATGAGATAGGCTGAAAATAATCATGCCCCTGTGTAAGTCAGGACCTGCTCAATCAACATCGTGAGTTTGGAAGAAATCTGAGACGGTCAAAAATTTAGTCTAAAAAAACACAAAGGGGTACCCCTTAGTGTTTTTTTGGGTGAAAAAGGTGACCTCCTCAGATCTTCTTCAAACTCACACCGTGTGTCAGGGAGGTCCTGACAAAGAGAGTGGTGTGGTAATTGTTGCCCTACCACATCCCAAAGCTGAGATATAGGGACATGTTGTGCTGCATAAAATGTATAACTGTAAATTTCATGATGGGATTCCTACTTCCAGTGAAGCTAGGTAAACCCATGAGTAGAAGGGTGAGATAAGAAAAGCCTAGTCAGTCCAATATACTCTACACTGCATCTTTATTTAGCTTTATTGGATGTATAACAAGCTCATAATTTTAAATCCAATATATTCAACACCAATAAACCTATTGAGCGAAAATACCAGTTACGTTAGTCCTCATATCTCAGCTTTGGGATGAGATAAGCTGAAAATAATCACACCTTTGTGTAAGTCAGGACCTGGTTAGTCAACATCGTGAGATTGGAAGAAATCTTGGATGGTCAAAAATTTAGTCTAAAAAAACACAAAGGGGTACCCCTTAGTGTTTTTTTGGGTGAAATATGTGACCTCCTCATATCTTCTTCAAACCCACACCGTGTGTCAGGGAGGATCTTACGAAGACAGTGTTTTGGTAATTATTGCCCTACCACATCCCAAAGCTGAGATATAGGGACATGTTGTGCTGCATAAAATGTATAACTGTAAATTTCATGATGGGATTCCTCCTTCCAGTGAAGCTAGGTAAACACGAGAGTAGAAGGGTGTGATCAGAAAAGCCTAGTCAGTCCCATATATCCTACATTGCATCTGTACTTTGCTTTATTGGATGTATAACAAGCTCATGAATTTAATTCCAATATATTCAACACCAATAAACCTATTGAGCGAAAATCCTAGATACGTTAGTCCTCATATCTCAGCTATGGGATGAGATAGGCTGAAAATAATCACGCCCCTGTGTAAGTCAGGACCTCCTCAATCAACATCGTGAGTTTGGAAGAAATCTGAGACGGTCAAAAATTTAGTCTAAAAAACACAAAGGGGTACCCCTTAGTGTTTTTTTGGGTGAAATATGTGACCTCCTCATATCTTCTTCAAACCCACACCGTGTGTCAGGGAGGTCCTGAGGAAGACAGTGGTGTGGTAATTGTTGCCCTACCACATCCCAAAGCAGAGATATAGGGACATGTTGTGCTGCATAAAATGTATAACTGTAAATTTCATGATGGGATTCCTACTTCCAGTGAAGCTAGGTAAACCCATGAGTAGAAGGGTGCAATCAGAAAATCCTAGTCAGTCCAATATATCCTACACTGCATCTGTATTTTGCTTTATTGGACGTATAACAAGTTCATTCATTTAGATCCAATATATTCAACACCAATAAACCTATTGAGAGAAAATCCCAGTTACGTAAGTCCTCATATCTCAGCTTTGGGATGAGATATACTGAAAATAATCACACCCCTGTGTAAGTCAGGACCTGCTTAATCAACATCGTGAGTTTGAAAGAAATCTGAGACGGTCAACAGTTTAGTCTAAAAAACACAAAGGGGTACCCCTTAGTTTTTTTTTGGGTGAAATATGTGACCTCCTCATATCTTCTTCAAACCCACACCGTGTGTCAGGGAGGATCTTACGAAGACAGTGTTTTGGTAATTATTGCCCTACCACATCCCAAAGCTGAGATATAGGGACATGTTGTGCTGCATAAAATGTATAACTGTAAATTTCATGATGGGATTACTACTTCCAGTGAAGCTAGGTAAACACGAGAGTAGAAGGGTGTGATCAGAAAAGCCTAGTCAGTCCAATATATCCTACATTGCATCTGTATTTTGCTTTATTGGACGTATAACAAGCTCATAATTTTAATTCCAATATATTCAACACCAATAAACCTATTGAGCGAAAATACCAGTTACGTTAGTCCTCATATCTCAGCTTTGGGATGAGATAAGCTGAAAATAATCACACCTTTGTGTAAGTCAGGACCTGGTTAATCAACTTCGTGAGATTGGAAGAAATCTGAGATGGTCAAAAATTTAGTCTAAAAAAACACAAAGGGTACCCCTTAGTGTTTTTTTGGGTGAAATATGTGACCTCCTCATATCTTCTTCAAACCCACACCGTGTGTCAGGGAGGATCTTACGAAGACAGTGTTTTGGTAATTATTGCCCTACCACATCCCAAAGCTGAGATATAGGGACATGTTGTGCTGCATAAAATGTATAACTGTAAATTTCATGATGGGATTCCTCCTTCCAGTGAAGCTAGGTAAACATGAGAGTAGAAGGGTGTGATCAGAAAAGCCTAGTCAGTCCAATATATCCTACATTGCATCTGTACTTTGCTTTATTGGACGTATAACAAGCTCATAAATTTAATTCCAATATATTCAACACCAATAAACCTATTGAGCGAAAATCCTAGATACGTTAGTCCTCATATCTCAGCTTTGGGATGAGATAGGCTGAAAATAATCATGCCCCTGTGTAAGTCAGGACCTGCTCAATCAACATCGTGAGTTTGGAAGAAATCTGAGACGGTCAAAAATTTAGTCTAAAAAAACACAAAGGGGTACCCCTTAGTGTTTTTTTGGGTGAAAAAGGTGACCTCCTCAGATCTTCTTCAAACCCACACCGTGTGTCAGGGAGGTCCTGACAAAGAGAGTGGTGTGGTAATTGTTGCCCTACCACATCCCAAAGCTGAGATATAGGGACATGTTGTGCTGCATAAAATGTATAACTGTAAATTTCATGATGGGATTCCTACTTCCAGTGAAGCTAGGTAAACCCATGAGTAGAAGGGTGAGATAAGAAAAGCCTAGTCAGTCCAATATACTCTGCACTGCATCTTTATTTAGCTTTATTGGATGTATAACAAGTTCATACATTTAATTCCAATATATTCAACACCAATAAACCTATTGAGCGAAAATCCCAGTTACGTTAGTCCTCATATCTCAGATTTTGGATGAGATAGGCTGAAAATAATCACGCCCCTGTGTAAGTCAGGACCTGCTCAATCAACATCGTGAGTTTGGAAGAAATCTGAGACGGTCAAAAATTTAGTCTAAAAAAACACAAAGGGGTACCCCTTAGTGTTTTTTTGGGTGAAATATGTGACCTCTTCATATCTTCTTCAAACCCACACCGTGTGTCAAGGAGGATCTTACGAAGACAGTGTTTTGGTATTTATTGCCCTACCACATCCCAAAGCTGAGATATAGGGACATGTTGTGCTGCATAAAATGTATAACTGTAAATTTCATGATGGGATTCCTACTTCCAATGAAGCTAGGTAAACACATGAGTAGAAGGGTGCAATCAGAAAAGCCTAGTCAGTCCAATATATCCTACATTGCATCTGTACTTTGCTTTATTGGACGTATAACAAGCTCATAAATTTAATTCCAATATATTCAACACTAATAAACCTGTTGAGCGAAAATCCCAGTTACGTTAGTCCTCATATCTCAGCTTTGGGATGAGATAAGCTGAAAATAATCACACCTTTGTGTAAGTCAGGACCTGCTTAATCAACATCGTGAGTTTGGAAGAAATCGGAGTCGGTCAAAAATTTAGTCTAAAAAAACACAAAGGGGTACCCCTTAGTGTTTTTTTGGGTGAAATATGTGTCCTCCTCATATCTTCTTCAAACCCACACCGTGTGTCAGGGAGGATCTTACGAAGACAGTGTTTTGGTAATTATTGCCCTACCACATCCCAAAGCTGAGATATAGGGACATGTTGTGCTGCATAAAATGTATAACTGTAAATTTCATGATGGGATTCCTCCTTCCAGTGAAGCTAGGTAAACACGAGAGTAGAAGGGTGTGATCAGAAAAGCCTAGTCAGTCCAATATATCCTACATTGCATCTGTACTTTGCTTTATTGGATGTATAACAAGCTCATGAATTTAATTCCAATATATTCAACACCAATAGACCTATTGAGCAAAAATCCTAGATACATTAGTCCTCATATCTCAGCTATGGGATGAGATAGGCTGAAAATAATCACGCCCCTGTGTAAGTCAGGACCTGCTCAATCAACATCGTGAGTTTGGAAGAAATCTGAGACGGTCAAAAATTTAGTCTAAAAAACACAAAGGGGTACCCCTTAGTGTTTTTTTGGGTGAAATATGTGACCTCCTCATATCTTCTTCAAACCCACACCGTGTGTCAGGGAGGTCCTGACGAAGACAGTGGTGTGGTAATTGTTGCCCTACCACATCCCAAAGCTGAGATATAGGGACATGTTGTGCTGCATAAAATGTATAACTGTAAATTTCATGATGGGATTCCTACTTCCAGTGAAGCTAGGTAAACCCATGAGTAGAAGGGTGCAATCAGAAAATCCTAGTCAGTCCAATATATCCTACACTGCATCTGTATTTTGCTTTATTGGACGTATAACAAGTTCATTCATTTAGATCCAATATATTCAACACCAATAAACCTATTGAGAGAAAATCCCAGTTACGTAAGTCCTCATATCTCAGCTTTGGGATGAGATATACTGAAAATAATCACACCCCTGTGTAAGTCAGGGCCTGCTTAATCAACATCGTGAGTTTGAAAGAAATCTGAGACGGTCAACAGTTTAGTCTAAAAAACACAAAGGGGTACCCCTTAGTGTTTTTTTGGGTGAAATATGTGACCTCCTCATATCTTCTTCAAACCCACACCGTGTGTCAGGGAGGATCTTACGAAGACAGTGTTTTGGTAATTATTGCCCTACCACATCCCAAAGCTGAGATATAGGGACATGTTGTGCCGCATAAAATGTATAACTGTAAATTTCATGATGGGATTCCTACTTCCAGTGAAGCTAGGTAAACCCATGAGTAGAAGTGTGAGATAAGAAAAGCCTAGTCAGTCAAATATACTCTACACTGCATCTGTATTTTGCTTTATTGGACGTATAACAAGTTCATTCATTTAATTCCAATATATTCAACACCAATAAACCTATTGAGAGAAAATCCCAGTTACGTAAGTCCTCATATCTCAGCTTTGGGATGAGATACACTGAAAATAATCACACCCCTGTGTAAGTCAGGACCTGCTTAATCAACATCGTGAGTTTGAAAGAAATCTGAGACGGTCAACAGTTTAGTCTAAAAAAACACAAAGGGGTACCCCTTAGTGTTTTTTTGGGTGAAATATGTGACCTCCTCATATCTTCTTCAAACCCACACCGTGTGTCAGGGAGGATCTTACGAAGACAGTGTTTTGGTAATTATTGCCCTACCACATCCCAAAGCTGAGATATAGGGACATGTTGTGCTGCATAAATTGTATAACTGTAAATTTCATGATGGGATTCCTCCTTCCAGTGAAGCTAGGTAAACACGAGAGTAGAAGGGTGTGATCAGAAAAGCCTAGTCAGTCCAATATATCCTACATTGCATCTGTACTTTGCTTTATTGGATGTATAACAAGCTCATGAGTTTAATTCCAATATATTCAACACCAATAAACCTATTGAGCGAAAATCCTAGATACGTTAGTCCTCATATCTCAGCTTTGGGATGAGATAGGCTGAAAATAATCACGCCCCTGTGTAAGTCAGGACCTGCTCAATCAACATCGTGAGTTTGGAAGAAATCTGAGACGGTCAAAAATTTAGTCTAAAAAAACACAAAGGGGTACCCCTTAGTGTTTTTTTTGGGTGAAATATGTGACCTCCTCAGATCTGCTTCAAACTCAAACCATGTGTCAGGGAGGATCTTACGAAGACAGTGTTTTGGTAATTATTGCCCTACCACATCCCAAAGCTGAGATATAGGGACATGTTGTGCTGCATAAAATGTATAACTGTAAATTTCATGATGGGATTCCTACTTCCAGTGAAGCTAGGTAAACACATGAGTAGAAGGGTGCAATCAGAAAAGCCTAGTCAGTCCAATATATCCTACATTGTATCTGTATTTTGCTTTATTGGACGTATAACAAGCTCATAAATTTACTTCCAATATGTTCAACACCAATAAACCTATTGAGCGAAAATCCAAGTTATGTTAGTCCTCATATCTCAGCTTTGGGGTGAGATAAGCTGAAAATAATCACACCTTTGTGTAAGTCAGGACCTGCTTAATCAACATCATGAGTTTGGAAGAAATCTGAGACGGTCAAAAATTTAGTCTAAAAAAACACAAAGGGGTACCCCTTAGTGTTTTTTTGGGTGAAATATATGACCTCCTCATATCTTCTTCAAACCCACACCCTGTGTCAGGGAGGATCTTACGAAGACAGTGTTTTGGTAATTATTGCCCTACCACATCCCAAAGCTGAGATATAGGGACATGTTGTGCTGCATAAAATGTATAACTGTAAATTTCATGATGGGATTCCTACTTCCAGTGAAGCTAGGTAAACACATGAGTAGAAGGGTGCAATCAGAAAAGCCTAGTCAGTCCAATATATCCTACATTGTATCTGTATTTTGCTTTATTGGACGTATAACAAGCTCATAAATTTAATTCCAATATGTTCAACACCAATAAACCTATTGAGCAAAAATCCAAGTTATGTTAGTCCTCATATCTCAGCTTTGGGGTGAGATAAGCTGAAAATAATCACACCTTTGTGTAAGTCAGGACCTGCTTAATCAACATCATGAGTTTGGAAGAAATCTGAGACGGTCAAAAATTTAGTCTAAAAAAACACAAAGGGGTACCCCTTAGTGTTTTTTTTGGGTGACATATGTGACCTCCTCAGATCTGCTTCAAACTCAAACCATGTGTCAGGGAGGATCTTACGAAGACAGTGTTTTGGTAATTATTGCCCTACCACATCCCAAAGCTGAGATATAGGGACATGTTGTGCTGCACAAAATGTATAACTGTAAATTTCATGATGGGATTCCTACTTCCAGTGAAGCTAGGTAAACACGAGAGTAGAAGGGTGTGATCAGAAAAGCCTAGTCAGTCCAATATATCCTACATTGCATCTGTA